>NW_027311970.1:0-27500 GCF_040954645.1 Diabrotica undecimpunctata | reverse complement strand
CTAATGGGTAGGAGTCGAGAGGTTAAGAGTGTATGTGTGTGTGTGTGTGTGAGTATGTGTGTGTCCGTTCGGCTTGCAGAGATAAGAACACGGCCGAGGCAAGAAGACCCTGCCTGTCGTAATAGGAGAATAATGGGTAGGAGTCGAGAGGTGAAGAGTGTATTTGTGTGTGTGTGCGTGTGTGCGCGTGTGTGTGTGCGTGGGTGCGTGTGTGCGTGTGTGTGTGCGTGTGTGTGTGAGTGTGTGTGTGTATGTGTGTGTCCGTTCGGCTTGCAGAGATAAGAATACGTCCGTGGCAAGAAGTCCCTGAATGTCGTAAGAGGCGACTAATGGGTAGAAGTCGGGAGGTTAAGAGTGTATGTGTGTGTGTGTGTGTGTGTGTGTGAGTGTGTGTGTGTCCGTTCGGCTTGCAGAGATAAGAACAGGGCCGAGGCAAGAAGACCCTGCCTGTCGTGAGAGACGACTAATAGGTAGGAGTCGAGAGGTGAAGAATGTATGTGTGTGTGCGTATGTGCGTGTTTGTGTGTGTGAGTGTATGTGTGTGTGCGTGTGTGCGTGTGTGCGTGCGTGTGTGCGTGTGTGTGTGAGTGTGTGTGTATGTGTGTGTCCGTTCGGCTTGCAGAGATAAGAACACGGCCGTGGCAAGAAGTCCCTGCCTGTCGTAAGAGGAGAATAATGGGTAGGAGTCGAGAGGTGAAGAGTGTGTGCGTGTGCGTGTGCGTGTGCGTGTGTGTGTGCGTGTGTGTGTCCGTTCGGCTTGCAGAGATTAGAACACGGCCGTGGCAAGAAGTCCCTGCCTGTCGTAAGAGGAGAATAATGGGTAGGAGTCGAGAGGTGAAGAGTGTATGTGTGTGTGCGTGTGTGCGTACGTGTGTGAGTGTGTGTGTGAATGTGTGTGTGTGTCAGTGTGTGTGTGTCCGGTCGGCTCGCAGAGATAATAAGACGACCGTGGCAAGAAGTCCCTGCCTGTTGTAATAGGAGAATAATGGGTAGGAGTCGAGAGGTGAAGAGTGTATGTGTCTTTGTGTGTGTGCGTGTGTTTTTGCGTGTGTGAGTATGTGTGTTTATTTGTGTGTGTGTGTCCGTTTGGCTTGCAGAGATAAGAATACGGCACAGGCAAGAAGGCCCTGCCTGTCGTAAGAGGCGACTAATGGGTAGGAGTCGAGAGGTGGAGAGTGTGGGTGTATGCGTGTGTGTGTGTGTCCGTTCGGCTTGCAGAGATAAGAACACGGCCGTGGCAAGAAGTCCCTGCCTGTCGTAATAGGAGAATAATGGGTAGGAGTCGAGAGGTGAAGAGTGTATGTGTGTGTGTGCGTGTGTGCGTACGTGTGTGAGTGTGTGTGTGAATGTGTGTGTGTGTCAGTGTGTGTGTGTCCGTTCGGCTCGCAGAGATTAGAATACGGCCGAGGCAATAAGTCCATGCCTGTCGTAAGATGCGACTAATGGGTAGGAGTCGAGGGGTTAAGAGTGTATTTGTGTGTGTGTGCGTGTGTGCGTGAGTAGGTGCGTGTGTGTGTGTAAGTATGTGTGTGTCCGTTCGGCTCGCAGAGATAAGAACACGGCCGTGGCAAGAAGTCCCTGCCTGTCGTAAGAGGCGGCTAATGAATAGGAGTCGAGAGGTGAAGAGTGTATGTGTCTTTGTGTGTGTGCGTGTATTTGTGCGTGTGTGAGTATATGTCTGTATTTGTGTGTGTGTCCGTTTGGCTTGCAGAGATAAGAATACGGCCGAGGCAAGAAGGCCCTCTCTCTTGTAAGGGGCGACTAATAGGTAGGAGTCGAAAGGTGAATAGTGTATGTGTGTGTGTGTGCGTGTGTGGGTATGTGTGTGTTTGTGCGTGTGTAAGTGTGTGTGTGTGTATGTATGTGTGTGTCCATTCGGCTCGCAGAGATTAGAATACGGCCGAGGCAATAAGGTCATGCCTGTCTTAAGAGGCGACTAATGGATAGGAGTCGAAAGGTGGAGAGTGTATATGTGTGTGTGCGCGTGTGTGCGTGCGTGTGTGTGCGTGTTCTTGTATGTGTGTGTGTGAGTGGGTGTGTGTCCGGTCGGCTCGCAGAGATAAAAACATGGCCGTGGCAGGAAGGCCCTGCCTATCGTAAGAGGCGACTAATGGGTAGGAGTCGAGGGTGAAGAGTGTATGTGTGTGTGTGTGCGTGTGTGCGTGTGCGTGTGTGCGTTCGTCTTGCAGAGATAAGAACACGACCGTGGCAAGAAGTCCCTGCCTTTCGAAAGAGAAGAATAATGGGTAGGAGTCGAGAGGTGAAGAGTGTATGTGTGTGTGTGCGTGTGTGCGTACGTGTGTGAGTGTGTGTGTGAATGTGTGTGTGTGTCAGTGTGTGTGTGTCCGTTCGGCTCGCAGAGATTAGAATACGGCCGAGGCAATAAGTCCATGCCTGTCGTAAGATGCGACTAATGGGTAGGAGTCGAGGGGTTAAGAGTGTATTTGTGTGTGTGTGCGTGTGTGCGTGAGTAGGTGCGTGTGTGTGTGTAAGTATGTGTGTGTCCGTTCGGCTCGCAGAGATAAGAACACGGCCGTGGCAAGAAGTCCCTGTCTGTCGTAAGAGGCGACTAATGAATAGGAGTCGAGAGGTGAAGAGTGTATGTGTCTTTGTGTGTGTGCGTGTATTTGTGCGTGTGTGAGTATATGTCTGTATTTGTGTGTGTGTCCGTTTGGCTTGCAGAGATAAGAATACGGCCGAGGCAAGAAGGCCCTCTCTCTTGTAAGGGGCGACTAATAGGTAGGAGTCGAAAGGTGAATAGTGTATGTGTGTGTGTGTGCGTGTGTGGGTATGTGTGTGTTTGTGCGTGTGTAAGTGTGTGTGTGTATGTATGTGTGTGTCCATTCGGCTCGCAGAGATTAGAATACGGCCGAGGCAATAAGGTCATGCCTGTCTTAAGAGGCGACTAATGGATAGGAGTCGAAAGGTGGAGAGTGTATATGTGTGTGTGCGCGTGTGTGCGTGCGTGTGTGTGCGTGTTCTTGTATGTGTGTGTGTGAGTGTGTGTGTGTCCGGTCGGCTCGCAGAGATAAGAACATGGCCGTGGCAGGAAGGCCCTGCCTGTCGTAAGAGGCGACTAATGGGTAGGAGTCGAGAGGTGAAGAGTGTATGTGTGTGTGTGCGTGTGTGCGTGTGTGTGTGCGTGTGTGAGTGTGTGTGTATGTGTGTGTGTCCGTCTGGCTTGCAGAGGTAAGAATTCGGCAAAGGCACGAAGACCCTACCAGTTGTAAGGGGCGACTAATAGGTAGGAGTCGAGAAGTGAAGAGTGTATGTGTGTGTGTGTGTGTGCGAGTGTGTGTGTGTGTGTGTCCGTTCGGCTCGCAGAGGTAAGAATACGTCCGTGGCAAGAAGGCCCTGTCTGTCGTAAGAGGAGAGTAATGGGTAGGAGTCGAGAGGTGAAAAGTGTATGTGTGTGTGTGTGTGTGTGTGTGCGTGCGTGTGTATGTTTGTGTGTCCGTTTGGCATGCAGAGATAAGAATACGGCCGAGGCAAAAAGGCCCTGCCGCTTGTAAGGAGCGACTAATAAGTAGGAGTCGAGAGGTGAAGAGTGTATGTGTGTGTGCGTGTGTGAGTTTGTGTGTGTGTTAGTTCGGCCTGCAGAGATAAGAACACGAAGGAGGCAAGAAGGCCCTGCCTATCGTAAAAAGCGACTAATAGGTAGGAGTCGAGAGGTGAAGAGTGTATGTGTGTGTGCGTGTGTGCATGTGTGTGTGCGTGTGTGTGTGTGAGTGTATGTGTGTGTTCGTGTGAGCGTGCGTGTGTGCGTGTGCGTCTGTGTTGATGTTTGTGAGTGTGTGTGTGTGTGCGTGCGTGTGTGTGTGTGTGAGTGTGTGTATCCCTACGGCTCGCAGAGATAAGAATACGGCCGTGGTAAGAAGGCCATGCCTGCTGTAAGGAGCGACTAATGGGTAGGAGTCGCGAGTTGAAGAGTGTACCTGTGTGTGAGTGTGTGTGTGTGCGTGTGTGAGTGTATGTGTGTGTGTCCGTTCGGCTTGCAGAGATAAGAATACAGCCGTAGCAAGAAGGCCCTGCCTGTCGTAAGAGGCGACTAATGGGTAGGAGTCGAGAGGTGGAGAGTGTAGGTATGTGCATGTGTGCGTGTGTGCGCGTGTGTGTGTGCGTGTGTGTATGTGTGTGTGTCCCTTCGGCTTACAGAGATAAGAATTCGGTCGTGGCAAGAAGGCCATGCCTGTCGTAAGAGGCGACTAATGGGTAGGAATCAAGAGGTGAAGAGTGTATGTGTTCGTGTGTGTGTGTGTGAGTATGTGTGTGTGTATGTGTATGTGTGTGTGTGTCCCTTCGGCTTACAGAGATAAGAATTCGGTCGTGGCAAGAAGTTCATGCCTGCTGTAAGGAGCGACTAATGGGTAGGAGTCGATAGGTGAAGAGTGAACGTGTGTGTAAGTGTGTGTGCATGTATGTGTGTCCGTTCGGCTTGCAGAGATAAGAATACAGCGAGGCAAGAAGGCCCTGCCTGTCGTAAGGGGCGAGTAATAGGTAGGAGTCGTGAGGTGAAGAGTGTAGGTGTCTGTGTGTCCGTGTGTGTGAGTGTGTGTGTGTGTGTCCGTTCGGCTCGCAGAGATAAGAATACGGCGGTGGCAAGAAGGCCCTGTCTGTCGTAAGGGGCGAGTAATAGGTAAGAGTCGAGAGGTGAATAGTGTAGGTGTGTGTGTGTGTGTGAGTGTGTATGTGTGTCTGTATGAAAGAAGGCCATGCCTGTCGTAAGAGGCAACTAATGGGTAGGAGTCGAGAGGTGAAGAGTGTATGTGTGCTTGTGTGTGTGTGTGTGTTCGTGTGTGCGTGTGTGTGTGTGTGAGCATGTGTGTGTATATGTGTATGTGTGTGTGTTGGTCCCTTCTGCTCGCAGAGATAAGAATACGGCCGTGGCAAGAAGGCCATGCCTGCTGTAAGGAGCGACTAATGGGTAGGAGTCGAGAGGTAAAGAGTGTACGTGTGTGTGTGCGTGTGTTCGTGTGTGAGTGTGTTTGTGTGTGCGTGTGTGTGTGTGTGTGTGTTCGTGTGAACGTGTGTGTGTGTGTGCGAGTGTATGTATGTGTGTCCGTTCGGCTTGCAGAGATAAGAATACGTCCGTGGCAAGAAGGCCCTGCCTGTCTTAAGAGGCGACTAATGGATAGGAGTCGAGAGGTGGAGAGTGTGTGCGTGTGCGTGTGCGTGTGCGTGGGTGCGTGTGTGTGTGTGCGTGTGTGCGTGCGTGTGTGTGTGAGTGTGTGTGTGAGTGTGTGTGTCCGTTCGGCACACAGAGATAAGAACTCGACTGTGGCAAGTAGTCCCTGCCTGTTGTAAGAGGCGACTAATGGGTAGGAGTCAAAAGGTGAAGAGTGTATGTGTGTGTGTGTGTGCTTGTGTGCGTGTGTTTGTGCGTGTGTGAGTGTGTGTGTGTGCGTGTGTGCGAACGTGCGTGTGTGTGTGTGTGTGTGTTTGTCCGCTCGGCTTCCAGAGATAAGAATACGGCCGGGGCAAGAAGGCCCTGCCTCTCTTAAGAGGCGACTAATGGATAGGAATCGAGAGGTGGAGAGTGTGTGCGTGTGTGCGTATGTGCGTGTGTGCCTGTGTGCGTGTGTTTGTGTGTGCGTGTGTGTGTGTCCGTTCGGCTTGCAGAGATAAGAACACGGCCGTGGCAAGAAGTCCCTGCCTATCGTAAGAGGAGAATAATGGGTAGAAGTCGAGAGGTGAATACTGTATGTGTGCTTGCGTGTGTGCGTGTGTGTGAGTGTGTGTGTGTCCGTTCGGCTCGCAGAGATAAGAACACGGCCGTGGCAAGAAGTCCCTGAATGTCGTAAGAGGCGACTAATGGATAGGAGTCGAGAGGTGGAGACTGTGTGCGTGTACGTGTGCGTGTGCGTGTGTGCGTGTGTGCCTGTGTGCGTGTTTTTGTGTGTGCGTGTGTGTGTGTGTGTCCGTTCGGCTAGAAGAGATAAGAACACGCCCGTGGCAAGAAGTCCCTGCCTGTCGAAAGAGGAGAATAATAAGTAGGATTCGAGAGGAGAAGAGTGTATGTGTGTGTGCGTGTGTGCGTGTGTGAGTATGTGTGTGTGTTAGTTCGGCTTGCAGAAATGAGAACACGACCGAGGCAAGAAGGCCCTGCCTATCGTAAGAGGCGCCTAATAGGTAGGAGTCGAGAGGTGAAGAGTGTATGTGTGTGCGCGTGTGTGCGTGTGTGTGTGCGTGTGTGAGTAGGTGTGTGTGTCCGTTCGGCTTGCAGTGATAAGAACACGGCCAAGGCAAGAAGGCCCTGCCTGTCGTAAGAGGCGACTAATAGGTAGGAGTCGAGAGGTGAAGAATGTATGTGTGTGTGCGTGTGTGCGTGTTTGTGTGTGTGTGAGTGTATGTGTGTGTGCGTGTGTGCGTGCGTGTGTGTGTGTATGTTTGTGAGTGTGTGTGTGTGTGTATGTGTGTGTCCCTTCGGCTCGCAGAGATAAGTAAACAGCCGTGGCAAGAAGGCGATGCAAATCTTACGGGGCGAGTAATGGGTAGGAGTCGAGAGGTGAAGAGTGGGCGACTAATAAGTAGTAGGCGAGTGGTGAAAAGTGTATGTGCGTGTGTGCGTGTGTGCGTGTGTGTGTGCGTGTGTAAGTATGTGTGTGTGTTAGTTCGGCTTGCAGAGATAAGAACACGACCGAGGCAAGAAGGCCCTGCCTATCGTAAGAGGCGACTAATAGGTAGGAGTCGACAGGTGAAGAGTGTATGTGTGTGGGTGCGTGTGTGCGTGTGTGTGTGCGTGTGTGAGTTTGTGTGTGTGTCCGTTCGGCTTGCAGAGATAAGAACACTGCCGAGGCAAGAAGGCCCTGCCTGTCGTGAGAGACGACTAATAGGTAGGAGTCGAGAGGTAAAGAATGTATGTGTGTGTGCGTGTGTGCGTGTTTGTGTGTGTGTGAGTGTATGTGTGTGTGCGTGTGTGTGGCGTGTGTGTGTGCGTGTCTGTGTGAGTGATTGTGTGTGTCCGTTAGGCTCGCAGAGATAAGAATGCGTTCGTGGCAAGAAGGCCCTGCCTGTCTTAAGAGGCGACTAATGGATAGGAGTCGAGAGGTGGAGAGTGTGTGCGTGTGCGTGTGCGTTTGCGTGTGTGTGTTTGTGCCTGTGTGCGTGTGTTTGTGTGTGCGTGTGTGTGTGTGTCCGGTCGGCTCGCTGAAATGAGAACACGGCCGTGGCAAGAAGGCCCTGCCTGTCGTAAGAGGCGACTAATGGGTAGGAGTCGAGAGGTGAAGAGTGTATTTGTGTGTGTGTGCGTGTGTGCGTGTGTGTGCGTGTGTGTGTGAGTGTGTGTGTGTCCGTTCGGCTCGCAGAGATAAGAACACGGCCGTGGCAAGAAGTCCCTGCCTGTCGTAAGAGGAGAATAATGGGTAGAAGTCGAGAGGTGAAGAGTGTATGTGTCTGTGTGTGTGCGTGTGTTTGTGCGTGTGTGAGTGTGTGTCTGTATGTGTGTGTGTGTGTGTGTCCGTTTGGCTTGCAGAGATAAGAATACGTCCGTGGCAAGAAGGCCCTGCCTGTCTTAAGAGGCGACTAATGGATAGGAATCGAGAGGTGGAGAGTGTGTGCGTGTGTGCGTGTGTGCGTGTGTGCCTGTGTGCGTGTTTTTGTGTGTGCGTGTGTGTGTGTGTCCGTTCGGCTTGCAGAGATAAGAACACGGCTGTGGCAAGAAGTCCCTGCCTGTCGTAAGAGGCGACTAATGAATAGGAGTCGAGAGGTGAAGAGTGTATGTGTCTGTGTGTGTGCGTGTGTTTGTGCGTGTGTGAGTGTGTGTCTGTATGTGTGTGTGTGTGTGTCCGTTTGGCTTGCAGAGATAAGAATACGTCCGTGGCAAGAAGGCCCTGCCTGTCTTAAGAGGCGACTAATGGATAGGAATCGAGAGGTGGAGAGTGTGTGCGTGTGCGTGTACGTGTGCGTGTGTGCGTGTATGCCTGTGTGCGTGTGTTTGTCTGTGCGTGTGTGTGTGTGTCCGTTCGACTCGCAGAGATAAGAACACGGCTGTGGCAAAAAGTCCCTGCCTGTCGTAAGAGGCGACTAATGAATAGGAGTCGAGAGGTGAAGAGTGTATGTGTCTGTGTGTGTGCGTGTGTTTGTGCGTGTGTGAGTGTGTGTCTGTATGTGTGTGTATGTGTGTCCGTTTGGCTTGCAGAGATAAGAATACGTCCGTGGCAAGAAGGCCCTGCCTGTCTTAAGAGGCGACTAATGGATAGGAATCGAGAGGTGGAGAGTGTGTGCGTGTGTGCGTGTGTGCGTGTGTGCGTGTGTGCCTGTGTGCGTGTTTTTGTGTGTGCGTGTGTGTGTTTGTCCGTTCGGCTTGCAGAGATAAGAACACGGCCGTGGCAAGAAGTCCCTGCCTGTCGTAAGAGGAGAATAATGGGTAGAAGTCGAGAGGTGAATAGTGTATGTGTGCTTGCGTGTGTGTGTGAGTGTGTGTGTGTCCGTTCGGCTCGCAGAGATAAGAATGCGTTCGTGGCAAGAAGGCCCTGCCTGTCTTTAGAGGCGACTAATGGATGGGAGTCGAGAGGTGTAGAGTGTGTGCGTGTGCGTGAGCGTTTGTGTGTGCGTTTGTGCCTGTGTGCGTGTGTTTGTGTGTGCGTGTATGTGTGTGTCCGGTCGGCTCGCTGAAATGAGAACACGGCCGTGGCAAGAAGGCCCTGCCTGTCGTAAGAGGCGACTAATGGGTAGGATTCGAGAGGTGAAGAGTGTATTTGTGTGTGTGCGTGTGTGCATGTGTGTGTGCGGGTGTGAGTATGTCTGTGTGTCCGTTCGGCTTGCAGAGATAAGAACACGGCCGAGGCAAGAAGGCCCTGCTTATCGTAAGAGGCGACTAATAGGTAGGAGTCGAGAGGTGAAGAGTGTATGTGTGTGTGTGCGTGTGTGCATGTGTGTGTGTGTGTGAGTGTATGTGTGAGTGTGTGTGTGTCATTGTGTGTGTGTCCGGTCGGCTCGCAGAGCCGTCTTCTTGCCGTGGCAAGAAGGTCCTGCCTGTCGTAAGAGGAGAATAATGGGTAGGAGTCGAGAGGTGAAGAGTGTATGTGTGTGTGTGCGTGTGTGCATGTGTGTGTGCGGGTGTGAGTATGTGTGTGTGTCCGTTCGGCTTGCAGAGATAAGAACACGGCCGAGGCAAAAAGGCCCTGCCGCTTGAAAGGAGCGACTAATAAGTAAGAGTCGAGAGGTGAAGAGTGTATGTGTGTGTGCGTGTGTGTGCGTGTGTGATTATGTGTGTGTGTTAGTTCGGCCTGCAGAGATAAGAACACGACGGAGGCAAGAAGGCCCTGCCTATCGTAAAAGGCGACTAATAGGTAGGAGTCGAGAGGTGAAGAGTGTATGTGTGTGTGTGCGTGTGTGCATGTGTGTGTGCGGGTGTGAGTATGTGTGTGTGTCCGTTCGGCTTGCAGAGATAAGAACACGGCCGAGGCAAGAAGGCCCTGCCTATCGTAAGAGGCGACTAATAGGTAGGAGTCGAGAGGTGAAGAGTGTATGTGTGTGTGTGCGTGTGTGCATGTGTGTGTGTGTGAGTGTAGGTGTGTGTTCGTGTGAGCGTGCGTGTGTGCGTGTGCGTCTGTATGGATGTTTGTGACTGTGTGTGTGTGTGTGTGTGTATCCCTTCGGCTCGCAGAGATAAGAATACGGCCGTGGTAAGAAGGCCATGCCTGCTGTAAGGAGCGAATAATGGGTAGGAGTCGAGAGGTAAAGAGTGTATGTGTGTGTGTGCGCGCGTGTGTGTGTGTATGTGTATGTGTGTGTGTGTGTGTGCGTGTTTTTTCTGCTCGCAGAAGTACGAATACGGCCGTGGCAAGAAAGCCAGGCCTGCTGTAAGGAGCAACTAATGGGTAGGAGTCGCGAGTTGAAGAGTGTACCTGTGTGTGAGTGTGTGTGTGTGCGTGTGTGAGTGTATTTGTGTGTGTGTCCGTTCGGCTTGCAGAGATAAGAATACAGCCGTGGCAAGAAGACCCTGCCTCTTGTAATGGGCGACTAATAAGTAGGAGTCGAGAGGTGAAGAGTGTATGTGTGTGTGTGTGCGTGTGTGCGTGTGTGTGCGTGTGTGAGTATGTGTGTGTGTCCGTTCGGCTTGCAGAGATAAGAACACGGCCAAGGCAAGAAGGCCCTGCCTGTCGTAAGAGGCGACTAATAGGTAGGAGTCAAGAGGTGAAGAATGTATGTGTGTGTGCGTGTGTACGTGTTTGTGTGTGTGTGAGTGTATGTGTGTGTGCGTGTGTGCGTGCGTGTGTGCGTGTGTGAGTATGTGTGTGTGTGTCCGTTAGTCTTGCAGAAATAAGAACACGGCCGAGGCAAGAAGGCCCTGCCTGTCGTGAGAGGCGACTAATAGGTAGGATTAGAGAGGTGAAGAATGTATGTGTGTGTGCGTGTGAGCGTGTTTGTGTGTGTGTGAGTGTATGTGTGTGTGCGTGTATGCGTGCGTGTGTGCGTGTATGTGTGTGAGTGTGTGTGTGTGTATGTGTGTGTGTGTGTGTATTTGTGTGTGTGAGTGTGTGTGTCCAGTCGGCTCGCAGAGATAAGAACACGGCCGTGGCAAGAAGTCCCTGCCTGTCGTAAGAGGCGTGTGCGTGTGTGTGCGTGTGTAATTGTGTGTGTATGTGTGTGTGTCTGTTTGGCTTGCAGAAATAAGAATACGGCCGAGGCAAGAAGGCCCTGCCTCTTGTATGGGGCGACTAATAGGTAGGAGTCGAGAGGTGAAGAGTGTATGTGTGTGTGAGTGTGCGTGTGTGCGTGTGTGTGCGTGTGTGAGTGTGTGTGTGTATTTGTGTGTGTGAGTGTGTGTGTCCAGTCGGCTCGCAGAGATAAGAACACGGCTGTGGCAAGAAGGCCCTGCCTGTCGTAAGAGGCATGTGCGTGTGTGTGCGTGTGTAAGAGTGTGTGTATGTGTGTGTGTCTGTTTGGCTTGCAGAAATAAGAATACGGCCGAGGCAAGAAGGCCCTGCCTCTTTTATGGGGCGACTAATAGGTAGGAGTCGAGAGGTGAATAGTGTATGTGTGTGTGCGTGTGTGGGTGTGTGTGTGTTTCTGCGTGTGTAAGTGTGTGCGTATGTATGTGTGTGTCCATTCGGTTCGCAGAGATTAGAATACGGCCGAGGCAAGAAGGCCATGCCTGTCGTAAGAGGCGACTAATTGGTAGGAGTCGAGAGGTGAAGAGTGTATGTGTGTGTGTGCGTGTGTGCGTGTGTGTGTGCGTGTGTGAGTGTGTGTGTGTCCGGTCGGCTCGCAGAGATAAGAACACGTCCGTGCCAAGAAGGCCCTGCCTGTCGTAAGCGGTGACTAATGGGTAGGAGTCGAGAGGTGAAGAGTGTATGTGTGTGTGTGTGTGTGTGTGTGCGTATGTGCGTGTGTGTGCGTGTGTGAGTGTGTGTGTATTTGTGTGTGTGAGTGTGTGCGTGTCCAGTAGGATCGCAGAGATGAGAACACGGCCGTGGCAAGAAGGCCCTGTCTGTCGTAAGAGGCGACTAATAGGTAAGAGTCGAGTGGTGAAGAGTGTATATGTGTGTGTGTGCGTGTGTGCGTGTGTGTGCGTGTGTAAGTGTGTGTGTATGTTTGTGTGTCCGTTTGGCTTGCAGAGATAAGAATACGGCCAAGGCAAGAAGACCCTGCCTTTTGTAAGGGGCGACTAATAGGTAGGAGACGAGAGGTGAAGAGTGTATGTGTGTATGCGTGTGTGTGTGTGTGTGCGTGTGTGAGTATGTGTGTGTGTCCGTTTGGCTTGCAGAGATAAGAATACGGCCGAGGCAAGAACTGCCTCTTGTAAGGGGCGACTAATAGGTAGGAATCGAGAGGTGAAGAGTGTATGTGTGTGTGCGTGTGTGCGTGTGTGTGTGTGAGTGTATGTGTATGTGCCTGTGTGCGTGCGTGTGTGTGTGTCCGTGAGTGTGTGTGTGTGTATGTGTGTCCCTTTGGCTCGCAGAGAAAAGAAAACAGCGGTGGCAAGATTGCCATGCCTGTCGTAAGAGGTGACTAATGGGTAGGAGTCGAGAGGTGAAGAGTGTATGTGTGTGTGCGTGTGTGTGTGTTTGTGCGTATGTAAGTGTGTGTGTATGGGTGTGTGTGTCCGTTCGGCTTGCAGACATAAGAATACGGCCGTGACAAGAAGGCCATGCTTGTTGTAATTAGCGGCTAATGGGTAGGAGTCGAGAGGTGAAGAGTGTTTGTGTGTGTGTGTGCGTGTGTGTTTGCGTGTGTGAGTGTGTGTGTGTATGTGTGTGTGTCCGTTAGGCTTGCAGAGATAAGAATACGGCCAAGGCAAGAAGGCCCTGCCTCTTGTAAGGGGCGACTAATAGGTAGGAATCGAGAGGTGAAGAGTGTATGTGTGTGTGCGTGTGTGTGTGTGTTAGTGTATGTGTGTGTGCGTGTGTGGGTGCGTGTGTGTGTGTTTGTGATTGTGTGTGTATGTGTGTCCCTTCGGCTCGCAGAGAAAAGAAAGCAGCGGTGGCAAGAATGCCATGCCTGTCGTAAGAGGTGACTAATGGGTAGGAGTCGAGAGGTGAAGAGTGTATGTGTGTGTGCGTGTGTGTGTGTGTTTGTGCGTTTGTTAGTGTGTGTGTGTATGTAAGTGTCCGTTCGGCTCGCAGAGATTAGAATACGCTCGAGGCAAGAAGGACATGCCAGTCGTAAAAGGCGACTAATGGGTAGGAGTCGAGAGGTGAAGAGTGTATTTGTGTGTGTGTGTGTGCGTGTGTGCGTGCGTGTGTGTGTGAGTGTGTGTATCCGTTCGGCTTGCAGAGATAAGAATACGGCCGGGGCAAGAAGGCCCTGCCTCTCGTAAGAGGCGACCAAAAGGGAGGAGTCGAGAGGTGAATAGTGTATGTATGTGTGTGTGACTGTGTGTGTGTCCGCTCGGCTCGCAGAGATAAAAATACGGCCGTGGCAAGAAGGCCCTGAATGTCGTAACGGGCGACTAATGGGTAGGAGTCGAGAGGTGAAGCGTGTATGTGTGTGTGTGTGTGCGAGTGTGTGTGTGTGTCCGTTCGGCTCGCAGAGGTAAGAATACGTCCGTGGCAAGAAGGCCCTGTCTGTCGTAAGAGGAGAATAATGGGTAGGAGTCGAGAGGTGAAAAGTGTATGTGTGTGTGTGTGCGTGCGTGTGTATGTTTGTGTGTCCGTTTGGCATGCAGAGATAAGAATACGGCCGAGGCAAAAAGGCCCTGCCGCTTGTAAGGAGCGACTAATAAGTAGGAGTCGAGAGGTGAAGAGTGTATGTGTGTGTGCGTGTGTGTGTGCGTGTGTGAGTTTGTGTGTGTGTTAGTTCGGCCTGCAGAGATAAGAACACGACGGAGGCAAGAAGGCCCTGCCTATCGTAAAAGGCGACTAATAGGTAGGAGTCGAGAGGTGAAGAGTGTATGTGTGTGTGCGTGTGTGCATGTGTGTGTGCGTGTGTGTGTGTGTGAGTGTATGTGTGTGTTCGTGTGAGCGTGCGTGTGTGCGTGTGCGTCTGTGTTGATGTTTGTGAGTGTGTGTGTGTATGTGCGTGCGTGTGTGTGTGTGTGAGTGTGTGTATCCCTACGGCTCGCAGAGATAAGAATACGGCCGTGGTAAGAAGGCCATGCCTGCTGTAAGGAGCGACTAATGGGTAGGAGTCGCGAGTTGAAGAGTGTACCTGTGTGTGAGTGTGTGTGTGTGCGTGTGTGAGTGTATGTGTGTGTGTCCGTTCGGCTTGCAGAGATAAGAATACAGCCGTAGCAAGAAGGCCCTGCCTGTCGTAAGAGGCGACTAATGGGTAGGAGTCGAGAGGTGGAGAGTGTAGGTATGTGCATGTGTGCGTGTGTGCGCGTGTGTGTGTGTGCGTGTGTGTATGTGTGTGTGTCCCTTCGGCTTACAGAGATAGGAATTCGGTCGTGGCAAGAAGGCCATGCCTGTCGTAAGAGGCGACTAATGGGTAGGAATCGAGAGGTGAAGAGTGTATGTGTTCGTGTGTGTGTGTGTGAGTATGTGTGTGTGTATGTGTATGTGTGTGTGTGTCCCTTCGGCTTACAGAGATAAGAATTCGGTCGTGGCAAGAAGTTCATGCCTGCTGTAAGGAGCGACTAATGGGTAGGAGTCGATAGGTGAAGAGTGAACGTGTGTGTAAGTGTGTGTGCATGTATGTGTGTCCGTTCGGCTTGCAGAGATAAGAATACAGCGAGGCAAGAAGGCCCTGCCTGTCGTAAGGGGCGAGTAATAGGTAGGAGTCGTGAGGTGAAGAGTGTAGGTGTCTGTGTGTCCGTGTGTGTGAGTGTGTGTGTGTGTGTCCGTTCGGCTCGCAGAGATAAGAATACGGCGGTGGCAAGAAGGCCCTGCCTGTCGTAAGGGGCGAGTAATAGGTAAGAGTCGAGAGGTGAATAGTGTAGGTGTGTGTGTGTGTGTGAGTGTGTATGTGTGTCTGTATGAAAGAAGGCCATGCCTGTCGTAAGAGGCAACTAATGGGTAGGAGTCGAGAGGTGAAGAGTGTATGTGTGCTTGTGTGTGTGTGTGTGTTCGTGTGTGCGTGTGTGTGTGTGTGAGCATGTGTGTGTGTATATGTGTATGTGTGTGTGTTGGTCCCTTCTGCTCGCAGAGATAAGAATACGGCCGTGGCAAGAAGGCCATGCCTGCTGTAAGGAGCGACTAATGGGTAGGAGTCGAGAGGTAAAGAGTGTACGTGTGTGTGTGCGTGTGTTCGTGTGTGAGTGTGTTTGTGTGTGCGTGTGTGTGTGTGTGTGTGTTCGTGTGAACGTGTGTGTGTGTGCGAGTGTATGTATGTGTGTCCGTTCGGCTTGCAGAGATAAGAATACGTCCGTGGCAAGAAGGCCCTGCCTGTCTTAAGAGGCGACTAATGGATAGGAGTCGAGAGGTGGAGAGTGTGTGCGTGTGCGTGTGCGTGGGTGCGTGTGTGTGTGTGTGCGTTTGTGCGTGCTTGTGTGTGTGAGGGTGTGTGTGAGTGTGTGTGTCCGTTCGGCACACAGAGATAAGAACTCGACTGTGGCAAGTAGTCCCTGCCTGTTGTAAGAGGCGACTAATGGGTAGGAGTCGAAAGGTGAAGAGTGTATGTGTGTGTGTGTGTGCTTGTGTGCGTGTGTTTGTGCGTGTGTGAGTGTGTGTGTGTGCGTGTGTGCGAACGTGCGTGTGTGTGTGTGTGTGTTTGTCCGCTCGGCTTCCAGAGATAAGAATACGGCCGGGGCAAGAAGGCCCTGCCTCTCTTAAGAGGAGAATAATGGGTAGAAGTCGAGAGGTGAATACTGTGTGTGTGCTTGCGTGTGTGCGTGTGTGTGAGTGTGTGTGTGTGTCCGTTCGGCTCGCAGAGATAAGAACACGGCCGTGGCAAGAAGTCCCTGAATGTCGTAAGAGGCGACTAATGGATAGGAGTCGAGAGGTGGAGACTGTGTGCGTGTACGTGTGCGTGTGCGTGTGTGCGTGTGTGCCTGTGTGCGTGTTTTTGTGTGTGCGTGTGTGTGTGTGTGTCCGTTCGGCTGGCAGAGATAAGAACACGCCCGTGGCAAGAAGTCCCTGCCTATCGTAAGAGGCGCCTAATAGGTAGGAGTCGAGAGGTGAAGAGTGTATGTTTGTGCGCGTGTGTGCGTGTGTGTGTGCGTGTGTGAGTAGGTGTGTGTGTCCGTTCGGCTTGCAGTGATAAGAACACGGCCAAGGCAAGAAGGCCCTGCCTGTCGTAAGAGGCGACTAATAGGTAGGAGTCGAGAGGTGAAGAGTGTATGTGTGTGTCTGCGTGTGTGCGTGTGTTTGTGCGTGTGTGAGTATGTGTGTGTCCGTTCGGCTTGCAGAGATACGAATACGTCCGTGGCAAGAAGGCCCTGCCTGTCTTAAGAGGCGACTAATGGATAGGAGTCGAGAGGTGGAAAGTGTGTGCGTGTGCCTGTGCATGTGCGTGTGCGTGTGTGCGTGTGTGTGTGCGTGTGTGAGTATGTGTGTGTGTTAGTTCGGCTTGCAGAAATAAGAACACGACCGAGGCAAGAAGGCCCTGCCTATCGTAAGAGGCGCCTAATAGGTAGGAGTCGAGAGGTGAAGAGTGTATGTTTGTGCGCGTGTGTGCGTGTGTGTGTGCGTGTGTGAGTAGGTGTGTGTGTCCGTTCGGCTTGCAGTGATAAGAACACGGCCAAGGCAAGAAGGCCCTGCCTGTCGTAAGAGGCGACTAATAGGTAGGAGTCGAGAGGTGAAGAGTGTATGTGTGTGTCTGCGTGTGTGCGTGTGTTTGTGCGTGTGTGAGTATGTGTGTGTCCGTTCGGCTTGCAGAGATACGAATACGTCCGTGGCAAGAAGGCCCTGCCTGTCTTAAGAGGCGACTAATGGATAGGAGTCGAGAGGTGGAAAGTGTGTGCGTGTGCCTGTGCATGTGCGTGTGCGTGTGTGCGTGTGTCCTGTGTGCGTGTGTTTGTGTGTGCGTGTGTGTGTGTCTGTTCGGCTTTCAGAGATAAGAACACGGCCGTGGCAAGAAGTCCCTACCTGTCGTAAGAGGAGAATAATGGGTAGGAGTCGAGAGGTGAATAGTGTATGTGTGTGTGTGTGCGTGTGTAAGTGTGTGTGTGTGTGTGAGTGTGTGTTTGTGTCCGTTCGGCTCGCAGAGATCAGAATACGTCCGTGGCAAGAAGGCCTTGCCTGTCTTAAGAGGCGACTAATGGATAGGAGTCGAAAGGTGGAGAGTGTGTGCTTGTGCGTGTGCGTGTGCGTGTGTGCGTTCGGCTTGCAGAGATAAGAACACGACCGTGGCAAGAAGTCCCTGCCTTTCGAAAGAGGCGACTAATAGGTAGGATTAGAGAGGTGAAGAATGTATGTGTGTGTGCGTGTGGGCGTGTTTGTGTGTGTGTGAGTGTATGTGTGTGTGCGTGTATGCGTGCGTGTGTGCGTGTGTGTGTGTGAGTGTGTGTGTGTATGTGTGTGTGTGTGTGTATTTGTGTGTGTGAGTGTGTGTGTCCAGTCGGCTCGCAGAGATAAGAACACGACCGTGGCAAGAAGTCACTGCCTGTCGTAAGAGGCGTGTGCGTGTGTGTGCGTGTGTAATTGTGTGTGTATGTGTGTGTGTCTGTTTGGCTTGCAGAAATAAGAATACGGCCGAGGCAAGAAGGCCCTGCCTCTTGTATGGGGCGACTAATAGGTAGGAGTCGAGAGGTGAAGAGTGTATGTGTGTGTGAGTGTGCGTGTGTGCGTGTGTGTGCGTGTGTGAGTGTGTGTGTGTATTTGTGTGTGTGAGTGTGTGTGTCCAGTCGGCTCGCAGAGATAAGAACACGGCCGTGGCAAGAAGGCCCTGCCTGTCGTAAGAGGCGTGTGCGTGTGTGTGCGTGTGTAAGAGTGTGTGTATGTGTGTGTGTCTTTTTGGCTTGCAGAAATAAGAATACGGCCGAGGCAAGAAGGCCCTGCCTCTTTTATGGGGCGACTAATAGGTAGGAGTCGAGAGGTGAATAGTCTATGTGTGTGTGTGCGTGTGTGCGTGTGTGTGTGCGTGTGTGAGTGTGTGTGTGTCCGGTCGGCTCGCAGAGATAAGAACACGTCCGTGCCAAGAAGGCCCTGCCTGTCGTAAGCGGTGACTAATGGGTAGGAGTCGAGAGGTGAAGAGTGTATGTGTGTGTGTGTGTGTGTGTGTGTGTGTGCGTATGTGCGTGTGTGTGCGTGTGTGAGTGTGTGTGTATTTGTGTGTGTGAGTGTGTGCGTGTCCAGTAGGATCGCAGAGATGAGAACACGGCCGTGGCAAGAAGGCCCTGCCTGTCGTAAGAGGCGACTAATAGGTAAGAGTCGAGTGGTGAAGAGTGTATATGTGTGTGTGTGCGTGTGTGCGTGTGTGTGCGTGTGTGAGTGTGTGTGTATGTTTGTGTGTCCGTTTGGCTTGCAGAGATAAGAATACGGCCAAGGCAAGAAGACCCTGCCTTTTGTAAGGGGCGACTAATAGGTAGGAGACGAGAGGTGAAGAGTGTATGTGTGTATGCGTGTGTGTGTGTGTGTGCGTGTGTGAGTATGTGTGTGTGTCCGTTTGGCTTGCAGAGATAAGAATACGGCCGAGGCAAGAACTGCCTCTTGTAAGGGGCGACTAATAGGTAGGAATCGAGAGGTGAAGAGTGTATGTGTGTGTGCGTGTGTGCGTGTGTGTGTGTGTTAGTGTATGTGTGTGTGCGTGTGTGGGTGCGTGTGTGTGTGTTTGTGAGTGTGTGTGTGTATGTGTGTCCCTTCGGCTCGCAGAGAAAAGAAAGCAGCGGTGGCAAGAATGCCATGCCTGTCGTAAGAGGTGACTAATGGGTAGGAGTCGAGAGGTGAAGAGTGTATGTGTGTGTGCGTGTGTGTGTGTGTTTGTGCGTTTGTTAGTGTGTGTGTATGTGTGTGTCCGTTCGGCTCGCAGAGATTAGAATACGCTCGAGGCAAGAAGGACATGCCAGTCGTAAAAGGCGACTAATGGGTAGGAGTCGAGAGGTGAAGAGTGTATTTGTGTGTGTGTGTGCGTGTGTGGGTGCGTGTGTGTGTGAGTGTGTGTATCCGTTCGGCTTGCAGAGATAAGAATACGGCCGGGGCAAGAAGGCCCTGCCTCTCGTAAGAGGCGACCAAAAGGGAGGAGTCGGGAGGTGAATAGTGTATGTATGTGTGTGTGACTGTGTGTGTGTCCGCTCGGCTCGCAGAGATAAAAATACGGCCGTGGCAAGAAGGCCCTGAATGTCGTAACGGGCGACTAATGGGTAGGAGTCGGGAGGTGAAGCGTGTATGTGTGTGTGTGTGTGTGTGCGAGTGTGTGTGTGTGTGTCCGTTCGGCTCGCAGAGGTAAGAATACGTCCGTGGCAAGAAGGCCCTGTCTGTCGTAAGAGGAGAATAATGGGTAGGAGTCGAGAGGTGAAAAGTGTATGTGTGTGTGTGTGTGCGTGCGTGTGTATGTTTGTGTGTCCGTTTGGCATGCAGAGATAAGAATACGGCCGAGGCAAAAAGGCCCTGCCGCTTGTAAGGAGCGACTAATAAGTAGGAGTCGAGAGGTGAAGAGTGTATGTGTGTGTGCGTGTGTGTGTGCGTGTGTGAGTTTGTGTGTGTGTTAGTTCGGCCTGCAGAGATAAGAACACGACGGAGGCAAGAAGGCCCTGCCTATCGTAAAAAGCGACTAATAGGTAGGAGTCGAGAGGTGAAGAATGTATGTGTGTGTGCGTGTGTGCATGTGTGTGTGCGTGTGTGTGTGTGTGAGTGTATGTGTGTGTTCGTGTGAGCGTGCGTGTGTGCGTGTGCGTCTGTATTGATGTTTGTGAGTGTGTGTGTGTGTGTGCGTGCGTGTGTGTGTGTGAGTGTGTGTATCCCTACGGCTCGCAGAGATAAGAATACGGCCGTGGTAAGAAGGCCATGCCTGCTGTAAGGAGCGACTAATGGGTAGGAGTCGCGAGTTGAAGAGTGTACCTGTGTGTGAGTGTGTGTGTGTGCGTGTGTGAGTGTATGTGTGTGTGTCCGTTCGGCTTGCAGAGATAAGAATACAGCCGTAGCAAGAAGGCCCTGCCTGTCGTAAGAGGCGACTAATGGGTAGGAGTCGAGAGGTGGAGAGTGTAGGTATGTGCATGTGTGCGTGTGTGCGCGTGTGTGTGTGCGTGTGTGTATGTGTGTGTGTCCCTTCGGCTTACAGAGATAAGAATTCGGTCGTGGCAAGAAGGCCATGCCTGTCGTAAGAGGCGACTAATGGGTAGGAATCGAGTGGTGAAGAGTGTATGTGTTCGTGTGTGTGTGTGTGAGTATGTGTGTGTGTATGTGTATGTGTGTGTGTGTGTGTCCCTTCGGCTTACAGAGATAAGAATTCGGTCGTGGCAAGAAGTTCATGCCTGCTGTAAGGAGCGACTAATGGGTAGGAGTCGATAGGTGAAGAGTGAACGTGTGTGTAAGTGTGTGTGCATGTATGTGTGTCCGTTCGGCTTGCAGAGATAAGAATACAGCGAGGCAAGAAGGCCCTGCCTGTCGTAAGGGGCGAGTAATAGGTAGGAGTCGTGAGGTGAAGAGTGTAGGTGTCTGTGTGTCCGTGTGTGTGAGTGTGTGTGTGTGTGTCCGTTCGGCTCGCAGAGATAAGAATACGGCGGTGGCAAGAAGGCCCTGCCTGTCGTAAGGGGCGAGTAATAGGTAAGATTCGAGAGGTGAATAGTGTAGGTGTGTGTGTGTGTGTGAGTGTGTATGTGTGTCTGTATGAAAGAAGGCCATGCCTGTCGTAAGAGGCAACTAATGGGTAGGAGTCGAGAGGTGAAGAGTGTATGTGTGCTTGTGTGTGTGTGTGTTCGTGTGTGCGTGTGTGTGTGTGTGAGCATGTGTGTGTGTATATGTGTATGTGTGTGTGTTGGTCCCTTCTGCTCGCAGAGATAAGAATACGGCCGTGGCAAGAAGGCCATGCCTGCTGTAAGGAGCGACTAATAATAATAATAATAATAATAATAATAATAATAGCGTTTATTGTCCAACAGAATCCATTTATAGGACAAAATACAATACTACAATTAAATGATATA
This sequence comes from Diabrotica undecimpunctata, assembly GCF_040954645.1. NCBI lineage: Eukaryota > Metazoa > Arthropoda > Insecta > Coleoptera > Chrysomelidae > Diabrotica > Diabrotica undecimpunctata. Next base: position 7,096 of record NW_027311970.1, on the reverse strand, counting down.
TTAATAATTCATAAGTACTAACTAAATAACACATTTTTCGAGTATTTTACCTTAACATAAAGAAACTACTCAATCACCTAGGTAGATCTCAGCCATCCTAGTAAGCTGCTTTAAACTGCAGTGAAATATATCGCAGTAAGCACTTAAGGAATTATAATAGTTGCACATGAGAAATAGAGGAGAATTTAACATAAGATTAGTTCTAGCTTGTGTATTTCTGAACGTAATTGAATTTCTCACTGGATAAGATGGAACGTTAAAATTTATTTGTCGAAGAATATCAGGGCAGTCAATGAGATTATGTAGTAGCTTGTACAGGAATATTAGGGAGGCATTAATTCGTCTAGATTCTAATGATACTACGTCCAAACCGCTACACAACTCACTATTGCTGATGCCCCTCTTGGGATATATGCCGTTAATTTTGAGAGACAAAAATTTTAAAAATTTACGCTGCACCTGCTCTATAAGTTGGATATGTACATCATAAAAAGGTGACCAAATGACAGAGGCATATTCCAGTTTACAGCGTACAAAAGTGTAATAAAGTAATTTAATTGCCTTAATATTAGTGAGATTTCGACTATTTCTAATTATGAATCCATAAGATTTAAGTGCTTCTTTAACCTTTAAATTTACATGTTCAACAAAGGTGAGTTTATAATCAAATGTAACTCCAAGGTCTTTAATTTTATTTAAACGTTCAAGTTCATTGCCATTGATAATATAAGGATGGTATAAATTAGATTGTTTCCTAGAATAACTAACTACTTTGCACTTATTGGCATTAAGATTCAAATGATTTGCATTACACCATTCATGTACACGATTCAGTTCACTCTGCAAAAAATGACAATCATTAAGGTCACTTATCAATGAATAAATCTTTAAATCATCGGCATAACATAAACATGGTGCAGAAATTAATTCACACAGATCGTTAATAAATAACAAGAATAATAATGGACCTAGATTAGAACCTTGTGGAACCCCTGAAGAAGCTAGGTACTTTTCCGATTTGTAACCATTATAAGCAACAAACTGCGTTCTATTTGACAAGTAAGACCTCATAAAAGTCACGGCATCCTCAGAAAGACCAAAGAGACATAATTTAGAAAGTAATACGCCGTGGTGAATTCTGTCGAACGCCTTCGTAAAGTCAGTATATATGACGTCAACTTGACTTCTATTATCTAGGGCCGCTGAGATATATTGTGTGACCATTAATAAGTTTGTCACAGTGGACCGGTTGGAGACAAAACCATGTTGATATTGAGACAGCTGATTACGAGTGCGTGAGTAAATACGATTATACAAAACTATTTCAAAGACTTTCGATAGATTGCAAATAATGGAAATTGGTCTGTAGTTTTCTACCTGACCCTTTTCACCAGTTTTGAATATTGGGCACACTTTTGACTCCTTCCAGAGACTCGGATATTCCTTGTTAAGAAGACATAAATTATAGTGTGCGTGTGTGCCTGTGTGCGTGTTTTTGTGTGTGCGTGTGTGTGTGTGTGTCCGTTCGGCTAGAAGAGATAAGAACACGCCCGTGGCAAGAAGTCCCTGCCTGTCGAAAGAGGAGAATAATAAGTAGGATTCGAGAGGAGAAGAGTGTATGTGTGTGTGTGCGTGTGTGCGTGTGTGTGTGCGTGTGTGAGTATGTGTGTGTGTTAGTTCGGCTTGCAGAAATGAGAACACGACCGAGGCAAGAAGGCCCTGCCTATCGTAAGAGGCGCCTAATAGGTAGGAGTCGAGAGGTGAAGAGTGTATGTGTGTGCGCGTGTGTGCGTGTGTGTGTGCGTGTGTGAGTAGGTGTGTGTGTCCGTTCGGCTTGCAGTGATAAGAACACGGCCAAGGCAAGAAGGCCCTGCCTGTCGTAAGAGGCGACTAATAGGTAGGAGTCGAGAGGTGAAGAATGTATGTGTGTGTGCGTGTGTGCGTGTTTGTGTGTGTGTGAGTGTATGTGTGTGTGCGTGTGTGCGTGCGTGTGTGTGTGTATGTTTGTGAGTGTGTGTGTGTGTGTGTATGTGTGTGTCCCTTCGGCTCGCAGAGATAAGTAAACAGCCGTGGCAAGAAGGCGATGCAAATCTTACGGGGCGACTAATGGGTAGGAGTCGAGAGGTGAAGAGTGGGCGACTAATAAGTAGTAGGCGAGTGGTGAAAAGTGTATGTGCGTGTGTGCGTGTGTGCGTGTGTGTGTGCGTGTGTAAGTATGTGTGTGTGTTAGTTCGGCTTGCAGAGATAAGAACACGACCGAGGCAAGAAGGCCCTGCCTATCGTAAGAGGCGACTAATAGGTAGGAGTCGACAGGTAAAGAGTGTATGTGTGTGGGTGCGTGTGTGCGTGTGTGTGTGCGTGTGTGAGTTTGTGTGTGTGTCCGTTCGGCTTGCAGAGATAAGAACACTGCCGAGGCAAGAAGGCCCTGCCTGTCGTGAGAGACGACTAATAGGTAGGAGTCGAGAGGTAAAGAATGTATGTGTGTGTGCGTGTGTGCGTGTTTGTGTGTGTGTGAGTGTATGTGTGTGTGCGTGTGTGTGGCGTGTGTGTGTGCGTGTCTGTGTGAGTGATTGTGTGTGTCCGTTAGGCTCGCAGAGATAAGAATGCGTTCGTGGCAAGAAGGCCCTGCCTGTCTTAAGAGGCGACTAATGGATAGGAGTCGAGAGGTGGAGAGTGTGTGCGTGTGCGTGTGCGTTTGCGTGTGTGCGTTTGTTCCTGTGTGCGTGTGTTTGTGTGTGCGTGTGTGTGTGTGTCCGGTCGGCTCGCTGAAATGAGAACACGGCCGTGGCAAGAAGGCCCTGCCTGTCGTAAGAGGCGACTAATGGGTAGGAGTCGAGAGGTGAAGAGTGTATTTGTGTGTGTGTGCGTGTGTGCGTGTGTGTGCGTGTGTGTGTGAGTGTGTGTGTGTCCGTTCGGCTCGCAGAGATAAGAACACGGCCGTGGCAAGAAGTCCCTGCCTGTCGTAAGAGGAGAATAATGGGTAGAAGTCGAGAGGTGAAGAGTGTATGTGTCTGTGTGTGTGCGTGTGTTTGTGCGTGTGTGAGTGTGTGTCTGTATGTGTGTGTGTGTGTCCGTTTGGCTTGCAGAGATAAGAATACGTCCGTGGCAAGAAGGCCCTGCCTGTCTTAAGAGGCGACTAATGGATAGGAATCGAGAGGTGGAGAGTGTGTGCGTGTGCGTGTACGTGTGCGTGTATGCGTGTGTGCTTGTGTGCGTGTGTTTGTCTGTGCGTGTGTGTGTGTGTCCGTTCGACTCGCAGAGATAAGAACACGGCTGTGGCAAGGAGTCCCTGCCTGTCGTAAGAGGCGACTAATGAATAGGAGTCGAGAGGTGAAGAGTGTATGTGTCTGTGTGTGTGCGTGTGTTTGTGCGTGTGTGAGTGTGTGTCTGTATGTGTGTGTATGTGTGTCCGTTTGGCTTGCAGAGATAAGAATACGTCCGTGGCAAGAAGGCCCTGCCTGTCTTAAGAGGCGACTAATGGATAGGAATCGAGAGGTGGAGAGTGTGTGCGTGTGTGCGTGTGTGCGTGTGTGCCTGTGTGCGTGTTTTTGTGTGTGCGTGTGTGTGTGTGTCCGTTCGGCTTGCAGAGATAAGAACACGGCCGTGGCAAGAAGTCCCTGCCTATCGTAAGAGGAGAATAATGGGTAGAAGTCGAGAGGTGAATAGTGTATGTGTGCTTGCGTGTGTGTGTGAGTGTGTGTGTGTCCGTTCGGCTCGCAGAGATAAGAACACGGCCGTGCCAAGAAGTCCCTGCCTGTCGTAATAGGAGAATAATGGGTAGGAGTCGAGAGGTGAAGAGTGTATGTGTGTGTGTGCGTGTGTGCGTACGTGTGTGAGTGTGTGTGTGAATGTGTGTGTGTGTCAGTGTGTGTGTGTCCGTTCGGCTCGCAGAGATTAGAATACGGCCGTGGCAAGAAGTCCCTGCCTGTCGTAAGAGGCGACTAATGAATAGGAGTCGAGAGGTGAAGAGTGTATGTGTCTTTGTGTGTGTGCGTGTGTTTGTGTGTGTGTGAGTATGTGTGTGTATTTGTGTGTGTGTCCGTTTGGCTTGCAGAGATAAGAATACGGCCGAGGCAATAAGTCCATGCCTGTCGTAAGATGCGACTAATGGGTAGGAGTCGAGAGGTGAAGAGTGTATTTGTATGTGTGTGCGTGTGTGCGTGTGTGTGCGTGGGTGCGTGTGTGTGTGTAAGTGTGTGTGTGTGTCCGTTCGGCTCGCAGAGATAAGAACACGGCCGTGGCAAGAAGTCCCTGCCTGTCGTAAGTGGCGACTAATAAATAGGAGTCGAGAGGTGAAGATTGTATGTGTCTTTGTGTGTGTGCGTGTGTTTGTGTGTGTGTGAGTATGTGTGTGTATTTGTGTGTGTGTCCGTTTGGCTTGCAGAGATAAGAATACGGCCGAGGCAAGAAGGCCCTCTCTGTCTTAAGAGGCGACTAATAGATAGGAGTCGAAAGGTGGAGAGTGTGTGCTTGTGCGTGTGCGTGTGCGTGTGTGCGTTCGGCTTGCAGAGATAAGAACACGACCGTGGCAAGAAGTCCCTGCCTTTCGAAAGAGACGAATAATGGGTAGGAGTCGAGAGGTTAAGAGTGTATATGTGTGTGTGCGCGTGTGTGCGTGCGTGTGTTCTTGTATTTGTGTGTGTGAGTGTGTGTGTGTCCGGTCGGCTCGCAGAGATAAGAACATGGCCGTGGCAGGAAGGCCCTGCCTGTCGTAAGAGGCGACTAATGGGTAGGAGTCGAGAGGTGAAGAGTGTATGTGTGTGTGTGCGTGTGTGCGTGTGTGCGTGTGTGTGTGCGTGTGTGAGTATGTGTGTGTGTCCGGTCGGCTCGCAGAGATGAGAACACGGCCGTGGCAAGAAGGCCCTGCCTGTCGTAAGAGGCGACTAATGGGTTGGAGTCGAGAGGTGAAGAGTGTATGTGTGTGTGCCTGTGTGCGTGTATTTGTGTGTGCGTGTGTGTGTGTGCGTGTGTGTGTGTGTCCGTTCGGCTTGCAGAGATAAGAACACGGTTGAGGCAAGAAGGCCCTGCCTGTCGTAAGAGGCGACTAATAGGTAGGAGTCGAGAGGTGAAGAATATATGTGTGTGTGCGTGTGTGCGTGTGTGTGTGTGTGTGTGTGTATGTGTGTGTGCGTGTGTGCGTGCGTGTGTGCGTGTGCGTGTGCGTGTGTGCGTGCGTGTGTGCGTGTGTGTGTGTTTGTGAGTGTGTGTGTGTGTTTGTATGTGTGTGTGTGTGTCCTTCGGCTCGCAGAGATACGAACACAACCAAGGCAAGAAGGCCCTGCCTGTCGTAAGAGGCGACTAATGGTTAGGAGTCAAGAGGTAAGTAGTGTATGTGTGTGTGTGTGCGTGTGTGTATGTGCGTGTGTGACTGTGTGTGTGTGTGTGTCCTTCGGCTCGCAGAGAAAAGAATACGGCCGTGGCAAGAAGGCCCTGCATGTCGTAAGAGGCGACTAATGAGTAGGAGTCGAGAGGTGAAGAGTTTATATGTGTGTGTGTGCGTGTGTGTGTGCGTGTGTGTGTGCGTGAGTGTGTGTGTGTATGTGTGTGTGTTCGTGTGTGCGTGCGTGTGTGTGTGTGTGTGAGAGTATGTGTGTGTGTATGTGTATGTGTGTGTGTATGTCCCTTCGGCTCGCAGAGATAAGAACACGGCCGTGGCAAGAAGGCCCTGCCTGTCGTAAGAGGCGACTAATGGGTAGGAGTCGAGAGGTGAAGAGTGTATGTGTGTGTGTGCGTGTGTGCGTGTGTGCGTATGTGTGTGCGTGTGTGAGTATGTGTGTGTGTCCGGTCGGCTCGCAGAGATGAGAACACGGCCGTGGCAAGAAGGCCCTGCCTGTCGTAAGAGGCGACTAATGGGTAGGAGTCGAGAGGTGAAGAGTGTATGTGTGTGTGCCTGTGTGCGTGTATTTGTGTGTGCGTGTATGTGTGTGCGTGTGTGTGTGTCCGTTCGGCTTGCAGAGATAAGAACACGGTTGAGGCAAGAAGGCCCTGCCTGTCGTAAGAGGCGACTAATGGTTAGGAGTCAAGAGGTAAGTAGTGTATGTGTGTGTGTGTGCGTGTGTGTATGTGCGTGTGTGACTGTGTGTGTGTGTGTGTCCTTCGGCTCGCAGAGAAAAGAATACGGCCGTGGCAAGAAGGCCCTGCCTGTCGTAAGAGGCGACTAATGAGTAGGAGTCGAGAGGTGAAGAGTTTATATGTGTGTGTGTGCGTGTGTGTGCGTGTGTGTGTGCGTGAGTGTGTGTGTGTATGTGTGTGTGTTCGTGTGTGCGTGCGTGTGTGTGTGTGTGAGAGTATGTGTGTGTGTATGTGTATGTGTGTGTGTATGTCCCTTCGGCTCGCAGAGATAAGTAAACAGCCGTGGAAAGAAGGCGATGCAAATCGTACGGGGCGACTAATGGGTAGGAGTCGAGAGGTGAAGAGTGGGCGACTAATAAGTAGTAGGCGAGTGGTGAAAAGTGTATGTGCGTGTGTGCGTGTGTGCGTGTGTGTGTGCGTGTGTAAGTATGTGTGTGTGTTAGTTCGGCTTGCAGAGATAAGAACACGACCGAGGCAAGAAGGCCCTGTCTATCGTAAGAGGCGACTAATAGGTAGGAGTCGACAGGTGAAGAGTGTATGTGTGTGGGTGCGTGTGTGCGTGTGTGTGTGCGTGTGTGAGTTTGTGTGTGTGTCCGTTCGGCTTGCAGAGATAAGAACACTGCCGAGGCAAGAAGGCCCTGCCTGTCGTGAGAGACGACTAATAGGTAGGAGTCGAGAGGTGAAGAATGTATGTGTGTGTGCGTGTGTGCGTGTTTGTGTGTGTGTGAGTGTATGTGTGTGTGCGTGTGTGTGGCGTGTGTGCGTGCGTGTCTGTGTGAGTGTGTGTGTGTATGTGTGTGTGTGACCCTTCGCTCGCAGAGATAAGAAAAAAGCGGTGGCAAGAAGGCCACGCCTGTCGTAAGAGGCGACTAATGGATAGGAGTCGAGAGGTGGAGAGTGTGTGCGATTGCGTGTGCGTGTGCGTGTGTGTGTGCGTGTGTGTGTGTGTCCGTTCGGCTTTCAAAGATAAGAACACGGCCGTGGAAAGAAGTACCTGCCTGTCGTAAGAGGAGAATAATGGGTA
>NW_027311969.1:0-162781 GCF_040954645.1 Diabrotica undecimpunctata | reverse complement strand
TTTTCTATCCCCTACCCACAGTTTGGCAAAAATAATGGAAAAATCGAATTAAAAATTTTCAGTTTTTTCCATTTTCCGGCCAAACGGTGCATTTTCTCATAGGGGTATGTTTATCTTTTTTGAATCAGTACGTCAGGCTTAATCGAAATAAATTAAATTTGGAACGAAATACAAAGTTTTTATTTTCACGAAATTTGCAAGACATGTAGACCTCCAATTGGAATTTTTTCTCACCAACCGTAAGACGTAGAAAAAATCTGAGAACTTGAGAAGAACAAGTAGCAAATTTTATGTAAGAAATGTGCACCGGTTTGACTCTAGGACCGGAATTGACGCCAATATATCCGATTAAAGGATGTTTAAATGATGAACAAATATTACAAAAAATTATAGTTTTTTCCATTTTCCGGCGAAACGGTGCATTTTCTCATAGGGGTATGTATATCTTTTTTGAATCAGTACGTCAGGCTTAATCGAAATAAATTAAATTTGGAACGAAATACAAGGTTTTTATTTTCACGAAATTTGCAAGACATGTTGACCTCCAATTGGAATTTTTTCTCACGAACCGTAAGACTTAGAAAAAATCTGAGAACTTAAGAAAAACAAGTAGCAAATTTTATGTAAGAAATGTGCACCGGTTTGACTCTAGGACCGAAATTGACACCAATATGCCCGATTATTGAATTTTGAAAAAAATCCAAGGGTACCCCCTTTAAACATTTTTGGGCAAATTCCAATTTTAGGAAATTGTTTTTTAATGTTAATATATACACTAGGTCTAACTTATTCCAAATTTGTGTTTTTTTTCTATCCCCTACCCACAGTTTGGCAAAAATAATGGAAAAATCCAATTAAAAATTTTCAGTTTTTTCCATTTTCCGGCCAAACGGTGCATTTTCTCATAGGGGTATGTATATCTTTTTTGAATCAGTACGTCAGGCTTAATCGAAATAAATTAAATTTGGAACGAAATACAAGGTTTTTATTTTCACGAAATTTGCAAGACATGTAGACCTCCAATTGGATTTTTTTCTCACGAACCGTAAGACGTAGAAAAAATCTGAGAACTTGAGAAGAACAAGTAGCAAATTTTATGTAAGAAATGTGCACCGGTTTGACTCTAGGACCGAAATTGACACCAATATGCCCGATTATTGAATTTTGAAAAAAATCCAAGGGTACCCCCTTTAAACATTTTTGGGCAAATTCCAATTTTAGGAAATTGTTTTTTTAATGTTAATATATACACTAGGTCTAACTTATTCCAAATATGTGTTTTTTTTCTATCCCCTACCCACAGTTTGGCAAAAATAATGGAAAAATCGAATTAAAAATTTTCAGTTTTTTCCATTTTCCGGCCAAACGGTGCATTTTCTCATAGGGGTATGTATATCTTTTTTGAATCAGTACGTCAGGCTTAATCGAAATAAATTAAATTTGGAACGAAATACAAAGTTTTTATTTTCACGAAATTTGCAAGACATGTAGACCTCCAATTGGAATTTTTTCTCACCAACCGTAAGACGTAGAAAAAATCTGAGAACTTGAGAAGAACAAGTAGCAAATTTTATGTAAGAAATGTGCACCGGTTTGACTCTAGGACCGGAATTGACGCCAATATATCCGATTAAAGGATGTTTAAATGATGAACAAATATTACAAAAAATTATAGTTTTTTCCATTTTCCGGCGAAACGGTGCATTTTCTCATAGGAGTATGTATATCTTTTTTGAATCAGTACGTCAGGCTTAATCGAAATAAATTAAATTTGGAACGAAATACAAGGTTTTTATTTTCACGAAATTTGCAAGACATGTTGACCTCCAATTGGAATTTTTTCTCACGAACCGTAAGACTTAGAAAAAATCTGAGAACTTAAGAAAAACAAGTAGCAAATTTTATGTAAGAAATGTGCACCGGTTTGACTCTAGGACCGAAATTGACACCAATATGCCCGATTATTGAATTTTGAAAAAAATCCAAGGGTACCCCCTTTAAACATTTTTGGGCAAATTCCAATTTTAGGAAATTGTTTTTTTAATGTTAATATATACACTAGGTCTAACTTATTCCAAATTTGTGTTTTTTTTCTATCCCCTACCCACAGTTTGGCAAAAATAATGGAAAAATCCAATTAAAAATTTTCAGTTTTTTCCATTTTCCGGCCAAACGGTGCATTTTCTCATAGGGGTATGTATATCTTTTTTGAATCAGTACGTCAGGCTTAATCGAAATAAATTAAATTTGGAACGAAATACAAGGTTTTTATTTTCACGAAATTTGCAAGACATGTAGACCTCCAATTGGATTTTTTTCTCACGAACCGTAAGACGTAGAAAAAATCTGAGAACTTGAGAAGAACAAGTAGCAAATTTTATGTAAGAAATGTGCACCGGTTTGACTCTAGGACCGAAATTGACACCAATATGCCCGATTATTGAATTTTGAAAAAAATCCAAGGGTACCCCCTTTAAACATTTTTGGGCAAATTCCAATTTTAGGAAATTGTTTTTTTAATGTTAATATATACACTAGGTCTAACTTATTCCAAATATGTGTTTTTTTTCTATCCCCTACCCACAGTTTGGCAAAAATAATGGAAAAATCGAATTAAAAATTTTCAGTTTTTTCCATTTTCCGGCCAAACGGTGCATTTTCTCATAGGGGTATGTATATCTTTTTTGAATCAGTACGTCAGGCTTAATCGAAATAAATTAAATTTGGAGCGAAATACAAAGTTTTTATTTTCACGAAATTTGCACGACATGTAGACCTCCAATTGGAATTTTTTCTCACCAACCGTAAGACGTAGAATAAATCTGAGAACTTGAGAAGAACAAGTCGCAAATTTTATGTAAGAAATGTGCACCGGTTTGACTCTAGGACCGGAATTGACGCCAATATATCCGATTAAAGGATGTTTAAATGATGAACAAATATTACAAAAAATTATAGTTTTTTCCATTTTCCGGCGAAACGGTGCATTTTCTCATAGGAGTATGTATATCTTTTTTGAATCAGTACGTCAGGCTTAATCGAAATAAATTAAATTTGGAACGAAATACAAGGTTTTTATTTTCACGAAATTTGCAAGACATGTTGACCTCCAATTGGAATTTTTTCTCACGAACCGTAAGACTTAGAAAAAATCTGAGAACTTAAGAAAAACAAGTAGCAAATTTTATGTAAGAAATGTGCACCGGTTTGACTCTAGGACCGAAATTGACACCAATATGCCCGATTATTGAATTTTGAAAAAAATCCAAGGGTACCCCCTTTGAACATTTTTGGGCAAATTCCAATTTTAGGAAATTGTTTTTTTAATGTTAATATATACACTAGGTCTAACTTATTCCAAATATGTGTTTTTTTTCTATCCCCTACCCACAGTTTGGCAAAAATAATGGAAAAATCGAATTAAAAATTTTCAGTTTTTTCCATTTTCCGGCCAAACGGTGCATTTTCTCATAGGAGTATGTATATCTTTTTTGAATCAGTACGTCAGGCTTAATCGAAATAAATTAAATTTGGAACGAAATACAAAGTTTTTATTTTCACGAAATTTGCAAGACATGTAGACCTCCAATTGGAATTTTTTCTCACCAACCGTAAGACGTAGAAAAAATCTGAGAACTTGAGAAGAACAAGTAGCAAATTTTATGTAAGAAATGTGCACCGGTTTGACTCTAGGACCGGAATTGACGCCAATATATCCGATTAAAGGATGTTTAAATGATGAACAAATATTACAAAAAATTATAGTTTTTTCCATTTTCCGGCGAAACGGTGCATTTTCTCATAGGAGTATGTATATCTTTTTTGAATCAGTACGTCAGGCTTAATCGAAATAAATTAAATTTGGAACGAAATACAAGGTTTTTATTTTCACGAAATTTGCAAGACATGTAGACCTCCAATTGGATTTTTTTCTCACGAACCGTAAGACGTAGAAAAAATCTGAGAACTTGAGAAGAACAAGTAGCATATTTTATGTAAGAAATGTGCACCGGTTTGACTCTAGGACCGAAATTGACACCAATATGCCCGATTATTGAATTTTGAAAAAAATCCAAGGGTACCCCCTTTAAACATTTTTGGGCAAATTCCAATTTTAGGAAATTGTTTTTTTAATGTTAATATATACACTAGGTCTAACTTATTCCAAATATGTGTTTTTTTTCTATCCCCTACCCACAGTTTGGCAAAAATAATGGAAAAATCGAATTAAAAATTTTCAGTTTTTTCCATTTTCCGGCCAAACGGTGCATTTTCTCATAGGGGTATGTATATCTTTTTTGAATCAGTACGTCAGGCTTAATCGAAATAAATTAAATTTGGAACGAAATACAAGGTTTTTATTTTCACGAAATTTGCAAGACATGTAGACCTCCAATTGGATTTTTTTCTCACGAACCGTAAGACGTAGAAAAAATCTGAGAACTTGAGAAGAACAAGTAGCAAATTTTATGTAAGAAATGTGCACCGGTTTGACTCTATGACCGGAATTGACGCCAATATATCCGATTAAAGGATGTTTAAATGATGAACAAATATTACAAAAAATTATAGTTTTTTCCATTTTCCGGCGAAACGGTGCATTTTCTCATAGGAGTATGTATTTTTTTTTTGAATCAGTACGTCAGGCTTAATCGAAATAAATTAAATTTGGAACGAAATAAAAAGTTTTTATTTTCACGAAATTTGCAAGACATGTTGACCTCCAATTGGAATTTGTTCTCACGAACCGTAAGACTTAGAAAAAATCTGAGAACTTAAGAAGAACAAGTAGCAAATTTTATGTAAGAAATGTGCACCGGTTTGACTCTAGGACCGAAATTGACACCAATATGCCCGATTATTGAATTTTGAAAAAAATCCAAGGGTACCCCCTTTGAACATTTTTGGGCAAATTCCAATTTTAGGAAATTGTTTTTTTAATGTTAATATATACACTAGGTCTAACTTATTCCAAATTTGTGTTTTTTTTCTATCCCCTACCCACAGTTTGGCAAAAATAATGGAAAAATCCAATTAAAAATTTTCAGTTTTTTCCATTTTCCGGCCAAACGGTGCATTTTCTCATAGGGGTATGTATATCTTTTTTGAATCAGTACGTCAGGCTTAATCGAAATAAATTAAATTTGGAACGAAATACAAGGTTTTTATTTTCACGAAATTTGCAAGACATGTAGACCTCCAATTGGATTTTTTTCTCACGAACCGTAAGACGTAGAAAAAATCTGAGAACTTGAGAAGAACAAGTAGCAAATTTTATGTAAGAAATGTGCACCGGTTTGACTCTAGGACCGAAATTGACACCAATATGCCCGATTATTGAATTTTGAAAAAAATCCAAGGGTACCCCCTTTAAACATTTTTGGGCAAATTCCAATTTTAGGAAATTGTTTTTTTAATGTTAATATATACACTAGGTCTAACTTATTCCAAATATGTGTTTTTTTTCTATCCCCTACCCACAGTTTGGCAAAAATAATGGAAAAATCGAATTAAAAATTTTCAGTTTTTTCCATTTTCCGGCCAAACGGTGCATTTTCTCATAGGGGTATGTTTATCTTTTTTGAATCAGTACGTCAGGCTTAATCGAAATAAATTAAATTTGGAACGAAATACAAAGTTTTTATTTTCACGAAATTTGCAAGACATGTAGACCTCCAATTGGAATTTTTTCTCACCAACCGTAAGACGTAGAAAAAATCTGAGAACTTGAGAAGAACAAGTAGCAAATTTTATGTAAGAAATGTGCACCGGTTTGACTCTAGGACCGGAATTGACGCCAATATATCCGATTAAAGGATGTTTAAATGATGAACAAATATTACAAAAAATTATAGTTTTTTCCATTTTCCGGCGAAACGGTGCATTTTCTCATAGGGGTATGTATATCTTTTTTGAATCAGTACGTCAGGCTTAATCGAAATAAATTAAATTTGGAACGAAATACAAGGTTTTTATTTTCACGAAATTTGCAAGACATGTTGACCTCCAATTGGAATTTTTTCTCACGAACCGTAAGACTTAGAAAAAATCTGAGAACTTAAGAAAAACAAGTAGCAAATTTTATGTAAGAAATGTGCACCGGTTTGACTCTAGGACCGAAATTGACACCAATATGCCCGATTATTGAATTTTGAAAAAAATCCAAGGGTACCCCCTTTAAACATTTTTGGGCAAATTCCAATTTTAGGAAATTGTTTTTTTAATGTTAATATATACACTAGGTCTAACTTATTCCAAATTTGTGTTTTTTTTCTATCCCCTACCCACAGTTTGGCAAAAATAATGGAAAAATCCAATTAAAAATTTTCAGTTTTTTCCATTTTCCGGCCAAACGGTGCATTTTCTCATAGGGGTATGTATATCTTTTTTGAATCAGTACGTCAGGCTTAATCGAAATAAATTAAATTTGGAACGAAATACAAGGTTTTTATTTTCACGAAATTTGCAAGACATGTAGACCTCCAATTGGATTTTTTTCTCACGAACCGTAAGACGTAGAAAAAATCTGAGAACTTGAGAAGAACAAGTAGCAAATTTTATGTAAGAAATGTGCACCGGTTTGACTCTAGGACCGAAATTGACACCAATATGCCCGATTATTGAATTTTGAAAAAAATCCAAGGGTACCCCCTTTAAACATTTTTGGGCAAATTCCAATTTTAGGAAATTGTTTTTTTAATGTTAATATATACACTAGGTCTAACTTATTCCAAATATGTGTTTTTTTTCTATCCCCTACCCACAGTTTGGCAAAAATAATGGAAAAATCGAATTAAAAATTTTCAGTTTTTTCCATTTTCCGGCCAAACGGTGCATTTTCTCATAGGGGTATGTATATCTTTTTTGAATCAGTACGTCAGGCTTAATCGAAATAAATTAAATTTGGAACGAAATACAAAGTTTTTATTTTCACGAAATTTGCAAGACATGTAGACCTCCAATTGGAATTTTTTCTCACCAACCGTAAGACGTAGAAAAAATCTGAGAACTTGAGAAGAACAAGTAGCAAATTTTATGTAAGAAATGTGCACCGGTTTGACTCTAGGACCGGAATTGACGCCAATATATCCGATTAAAGGATGTTTAAATGATGAACAAATATTACAAAAAATTATAGTTTTTTCCATTTTCCGGCGAAACGGTGCATTTTCTCATAGGAGTATGTATATCTTTTTTGAATCAGTACGTCAGGCTTAATCGAAATAAATTAAATTTGGAACGAAATACAAGGTTTTTATTTTCACGAAATTTGCAAGACATGTTGACCTCCAATTGGAATTTTTTCTCACGAACCGTAAGACTTAGAAAAAATCTGAGAACTTAAGAAAAACAAGTAGCAAATTTTATGTAAGAAATGTGCACCGGTTTGACTCTAGGACCGAAATTGACACCAATATGCCCGATTATTGAATTTTGAAAAAAATCCAAGGGTACCCCCTTTAAACATTTTTGGGCAAATTCCAATTTTAGGAAATTGTTTTTTTAATGTTAATATATACACTAGGTCTAACTTATTCCAAATTTGTGTTTTTTTTCTATCCCCTACCCACAGTTTGGCAAAAATAATGGAAAAATCCAATTAAAAATTTTCAGTTTTTTCCATTTTCCGGCCAAACGGTGCATTTTCTCATAGGGGTATGTATATCTTTTTTGAATCAGTACGTCAGGCTTAATCGAAATAAATTAAATTTGGAACGAAATACAAGGTTTTTATTTTCACGAAATTTGCAAGACATGTAGACCTCCAATTGGATTTTTTTCTCACGAACCGTAAGACGTAGAAAAAATCTGAGAACTTGAGAAGAACAAGTAGCAAATTTTATGTAAGAAATGTGCACCGGTTTGACTCTAGGACCGAAATTGACACCAATATGCCCGATTATTGAATTTTGAAAAAAATCCAAGGGTACCCCCTTTAAACATTTTTGGGCAAATTCCAATTTTAGGAAATTGTTTTTTTAATGTTAATATATACACTAGGTCTAACTTATTCCAAATATGTGTTTTTTTTCTATCCCCTACCCACAGTTTGGCAAAAATAATGGAAAAATCGAATTAAAAATTTTCAGTTTTTTCCATTTTCCGGCCAAACGGTGCATTTTCTCATAGGGGTATGTATATCTTTTTTGAATCAGTACGTCAGGCTTAATCGAAATAAATTAAATTTGGAGCGAAATACAAAGTTTTTATTTTCACGAAATTTGCACGACATGTAGACCTCCAATTGGAATTTTTTCTCACCAACCGTAAGACGTAGAAAAAATCTGAGAACTTGAGAAGAACAAGTCGCAAATTTTATGTAAGAAATGTGCACCGGTTTGACTCTAGGACCGGAATTGACGCCAATATATCCGATTAAAGGATGTTTAAATGATGAACAAATATTACAAAAAATTATAGTTTTTTCCATTTTCCGGCGAAACGGTGCATTTTCTCATAGGAGTATGTATATCTTTTTTGAATCAGTACGTCAGGCTTAATCGAAATAAATTAAATTTGGAACGAAATACAAGGTTTTTATTTTCACGAAATTTGCAAGACATGTTGACCTCCAATTGGAATTTTTTCTCACGAACCGTAAGACTTAGAAAAAATCTGAGAACTTAAGAAAAACAAGTAGCAAATTTTATGTAAGAAATGTGCACCGGTTTGACTCTAGGACCGAAATTGACACCAATATGCCCGATTATTGAATTTTGAAAAAAATCCAAGGGTACCCCCTTTAAACATTTTTGGGCAAATTCCAATTTTAGGAAATTGTTTTTTTAATGTTAATATATACACTAGGTCTAACTTATTCCAAATTTGTGTTTTTTTTCTATCCCCTACCCACAGTTTGGCAAAAATAATGGAAAAATCCAATTAAAAATTTTCAGTTTTTTCCATTTTCCGGCCAAACGGTGCATTTTCTCATAGGGGTATGTATATCTTTTTTGAATCAGTACGTCAGGCTTAATCGAAATAAATTAAATTTGGAACGAAATACAAGGTTTTTATTTTCACGAAATTTGCAAGACATGTAGACCTCCAATTGGATTTTTTTCTCACGAACCGTAAGACGTAGAAAAAATCTGAGAACTTGAGAAGAACAAGTAGCAAATTTTATGTAAGAAATGTGCACCGGTTTGACTCTAGGACCGAAATTGACACCAATATGCCCGATTATTGAATTTTGAAAAAAATCCAAGGGTACCCCCTTTAAACATTTTTGGGCAAATTCCAATTTTAGGAAATTGTTTTTTTAATGTTAATATATACACTAGGTCTAACTTATTCCAAATATGTGTTTTTTTTCTATCCCCTACCCACAGTTTGGCAAAAATAATGGAAAAATCGAATTAAAAATTTTCAGTTTTTTCCATTTTCCGGCCAAACGGTGCATTTTCTCATAGGGGTATGTATATCTTTTTTGAATCAGTACGTCAGGCTTAATCGAAATAAATTAAATTTGGAACGAAATACAAAGTTTTTATTTTCACGAAATTTGCAAGACATGTAGACCTCCAATTGGAATTTTTTCTCACCAACCGTAAGACGTAGAAAAAATCTGAGAACCTGAGAAGAACAAGTAGCAAATTTTATGTAAGAAATGTGCACCGGTTTGACTCTAGGACCGGAATTGACGCCAATATATCCGATTAAAGGATGTTTAAATGATGAACAAATATTACAAAAAATTATAGTTTTTTCCATTTTCCGGCGAAACGGTGCATTTTCTCATAGGAGTATGTATATCTTTTTTGAATCAGTACGTCAGGCTTAATCGAAATAAATTAAATTTGGAACGAAATACAAGGTTTTTATTTTCACGAAATTTGCAAGACATGTTGACCTCCAATTGGAATTTTTTCTCACGAACCGTAAGACTTAGAAAAAATCTGAGAACTTAAGAAAAACAAGTAGCAAATTTTATGTAAGAAATGTGCACCGGTTTGACTCTAGGACCGAAATTGACACCAATATGCCCGATTATTGAATTTTGAAAAAAATCCAAGGGTACCCCCTTTAAACATTTTTGGGCAAATTCCAATTTTAGGAAATTGTTTTTTTAATGTTAATATATACACTAGGTCTAACTTATTCCAAATTTGTGTTTTTTTTCTATCCCCTACCCACAGTTTGGCAAAAATAATGGAAAAATCCAATTAAAAATTTTCAGTTTTTTCCATTTTCCGGCCAAACGGTGCATTTTCTCATAGGGGTATGTATATCTTTTTTGAATCAGTACGTCAGGCTTAATCGAAATAAATTAAATTTGGAACGAAATACAAGGTTTTTATTTTCACGAAATTTGCAAGACATGTAGACCTCCAATTGGATTTTTTTCTCACGAACCGTAAGACGTAGAAAAAATCTGAGAACTTGAGAAGAACAAGTAGCAAATTTTATGTAAGAAATGTGCACCGGTTTGACTCTATGACCGGAATTGACGCCAATATATCCGATTAAAGGATGTTTAAATGATGAACAAATATTACAAAAAATTATAGTTTTTTCCATTTTCCGGCGAAACGGTGCATTTTCTCATAGGAGTATGTATATCTTTTTTGAATCAGTACGTCAGGCTTAATCGAAATAAATTAAATTTGGAACGAAATACAAAGTTTTTATTTTCACGAAATTTGCAAGACATGTAGACCTCCAATTGGAATTTTTTCTCACGAACCGTAAGACGTAGAAAAAATCTGAGAACTTGAGAAGAACAAGTAGCAAATTTTATGTAAGAAATGTGCACCGGTTTGACTCTATGACCGGAATTGACGCCAATATATCCGATTAAAGGATGTTTAAATGATGAACAAATATTACAAAAAATTATAGTTTTTTCCATTTTCCGGCAAAACGGTGCATTTTCTCATAGGAGTATGTATATCTTTGTTGAATCAGTACGTCAGGCTTAATCGAAATAAATTAAATTTGGAACGAAATAAAAAGTTTTTATTTTCACGAAATTTGCAAGACATGTTGACCTCCAATTGGAATTTGTTCTCACGAACCGTAAGACTTAGAAAAAATCTGAGAACTTAAGAACAAGTAGCAAATTTTATGTAAGAAATGTGCACCGGTTTGACTCTAGGACCGAAATTGACACCAATATGCCCGATTATTGAATTTTGAAAAAAATCCAAGGGTACCCCCTTTAAACATTTTTGGGCAAATTCCAATTTTAGGAAATTGTTTTTTTAATGTTAATATATACACTAGGTCTAACTTATTCCAAATTTGTGTTTTTTTTCTATCCCCTACCCACAGTTTGGCAAAAATAATGGAAAAATCCAATTAAAAATTTTCAGTTTTTTCCATTTTCCGGCCAAACGGTGCATTTTCTCATAGGGGTATGTATATCTTTTTTGAATCAGTACGTCAGGCTTAATCGAAATAAATTAAATTTGGAACGAAATACAAGGTTTTTATTTTCACGAAATTTGCAAGACATGTAGACCTCCAATTGGATTTTTTTCTCACGAACCGTAAGACGTAGAAAAAATCTGAGAACTTGAGAAGAACAAGTAGCATATTTTATGTAAGAAATGTGCACCGGTTTGACTCTAGGACCGAAATTGACACCAATATGCCCGATTATTGAATTTTAAAAAAAATCCAAGGGTACCCCCTTTAAACATTTTTGGGCAAATTCCAATTTTAGGAAATTGTTTTTTTAATGTTAATATATACACTAGGTCTAACTTATTCCAAATATGTGTTTTTTTTCTATCCCCTACCCACAGTTTGGCAAAAATAATGGAAAAATCGAATTAAAAATTTTCAGTTTTTTCCATTTTCCGGCCAAACGGTGCATTTTCTCATAGGGGTATGTATATCTTTTTTGAATCAGTACGTCAGGCTTAATCGAAATAAATTAAATTTGGAACGAAATACAAGGTTTTTATTTTCACGAAATTTGCAAGACATGTAGACCTCCAATTGGATTTTTTTCTCACGAACCGTAAGACGTAGAAAAAATCTGAGAACTTGAGAAGAACAAGTAGCAAATTTTATGTAAGAAATGTGCACCGGTTTGACTCTATGACCGGAATTGACGCCAATATATCCGATTAAAGGATGTTTAAATGATGAACAAATATTACAAAAAATTATAGTTTTTTCCATTTTCCGGCGAAACGGTGCATTTTCTCATAGGGGTATGTATATCTTTTTTGAATCAGTACGTCAGGCTTAATCGAAATAAATTAAATTTGGAACGAAATACAAAGTTTTTATTTTCACGAAATTTGCAAGACATGTAGACCTCCAATTGGAATTTTTTCTCACGAACCGTAAGACGTAGAAAAAATCTGAGAACTTGAGAAGAACAAGTAGCAAATTTTATGTAAGAAGTGTGCACCGGTTTGACTCTATGACCGGAATTGACGCCAATATATCCGATTAAAGGATGTTTAAATGATGAACAAATATTACAAAAAATTATAGTTTTTTCCATTTTCCGGCGAAACGGTGCATTTTCTCATAGGAGTATGTATATCTTTTTTGAATCAGTACGTCAGGCTTAATCGAAATAAATTAAATTTGGAACGAAATAAAAAGTTTTTATTTTCACGAAATTTGCAAGACATGTTGACCTCCAATTGGAATTTGTTCTCACGAACCGTAAGACTTAGAAAAAATCTGAGAACTTAAGAAGAACAAGTAGCAAATTTTATGTAAGAAATGTGCACCGGTTTGAAGAAATCCAGTGAGAAAAAATTCCAATTGGAGGTCTACATGTCTTGCAAATGTCGTGAAAATAAAAACTTTGTATTTCGTTCCAAATTTAATTTATTTCGATTAAGCCTGACGTACTGATTCAAAAAAGATATACATACTCCTATGAGAAAATGCACCGTTTGGCCGGAAAATGGAAAAAACTGAAAATTTTTAATTCGATTTTTCCATTATTTTTGCCAAACTGTGGGTAGGGGATAGAAAAAAAACACATATTTGGAATAAGTTAGACCTAGTGTATATATTAACATTAAAAAAACAATTTCCTAAAATTGGAATTTGCCCAAAAATGTTTAAAGGGGGTACCCTTGGATTTTTTTCAAAATTCAATAATCGGGCATATTGGTGTCAATTTCGGTCCTAGAGTCAAACCGGTGCACATTTCTTACATAAAATTTGCTACTTGTTCTTCTCAAGTTCTCAGATTTTTTCTACGTCTTACGGTTCGTGAGAAAAAAATCCAATTGGAGGTCTACATGTCTTGCAAATTTCGTGAAAATAAAAACCTTGTATTTCATTCCAAATTTAATTTATTTCGATTAAGCCTGACGTACTGATTTAAAAAAGATATACATACTCCTATGAGAAAATGCACCGTTTCGCCGGAAAATGGAAAAAACTATAATTTTTGTAATATTTGTTCATCATTTAAACATCCTTTAATCGGATATATTGGCGTCAATTCCGGTCCTAGAGTCAAACCGGTGCACATTTCTTACATAAAATTTGCTACTTGTTCTTCTCAAGTTCTTAGATTTTTTCTACGTCTTACGGTTCGTGAGAAAAAATTCCAATTGGAGGTCTACATGTCTTGCAAATGTCGTGAAAATAAAAACTTTGTATTTCGTTCCAAATTTAATTTATTTAGATTAAGCCTGACGTACTGATTCAAAAAAGATATACATACTCCTATGAGAAAATGCACCGTTTGGCCGGAAAATGGAAAAAACTGAAAATTTTTAATTCGATTTTTCCATTATTTTTGCCAAACTGTGGGTAGGGGATAGAAAAAAAACACATATTTGGAATAAGTTAGACCTAGTGTATATATTAACATTAAAAAAACAATTTCCTAAAATTGGAATTTGCCCAAAAATGTTTAAAGGGGGTACCCTTGGATTTTTTTCAAAATTCAATAATCGGGCATATTGGTGTCAATTTCGGTCCTAGAGTCAAACCGGTGCACATTTCTTACATAAAATTTGCTACTTGTTCTTTTCAAGTTCTCAGATTTTTTCTACGTCTTACGGTTCGTGAGAAAAAAATCCAATTGGAGGTCTACATCATTCAATCTTCGCTTATCCACTGCTGGACATAGATCTCCCTCATAATTTTCCATCTATTTCGATCTTGTGCCTCTTGCATCCAATTCCTATGACAACGTTTTAGATCGTCAGATCGTGTTTAGTACGTCAGGCTTAATCGAAATAAATTAAATTTGGAATGAAATACAAGGTTTTTATTTTCACGAAATTTGCAAGACATGTAGACCTCCAATTGGATTTTTTTCTCACGAACCGTAAGACGTAGAAAAAATCTGAGAACTTGAGAAGAACAAGTAGCAAATTTTATGTAAGAAATGTGCACCGGTTTGACTCTAGGACCGAAATTGACACCAATATGCCCGATTATTGAATTTTGAAAAAAATCCAAGGGTACCCCCTTTAAACATTTTTGGGCAAATTCCAATTTAGGAAATTGTTTTTTTAATGTTAATATATACACTAGGTCTAACTTATTCCAAATATGTGTTTTTTTTCTATCCCCTACCCACAGTTTGGCAAAAATAATGGAAAAATCGAATTAAAAATTTTCAGTTTTTTCCATTTTCCGGCCAAACGGTGCATTTTCTCATAGAGGTATGTATATCTTTTTTGAATCAGTACGTCAGGCTTAATCGAAATAAATTAAATTTGGAACGAAATACAAGGTTTTTATTTTCACGAAATTTGCAAGACATGTAGACCTCCAATTGGATTTTTTTCTCACGAACCGTAAGACGTAGAAAAAATCTAAGAACTTGAGAAGAACAAGTAGCAAATTTTATGTAAGAAATGTGCACCGGTTTGACTCTAGGACCGAAATTGACACCAA
The DNA here is from genome assembly GCF_040954645.1 of Diabrotica undecimpunctata. Lineage (NCBI taxonomy): Eukaryota > Metazoa > Arthropoda > Insecta > Coleoptera > Chrysomelidae > Diabrotica > Diabrotica undecimpunctata. The sequence continues at coordinate 147,943 of NW_027311969.1, read as the reverse complement.
TATGCCCGATTATTGAATTTTGAAAAAAATCCAAGGGTACCCCCTTTAAACATTTTTGGGCAAATTCCAATTTTAGGAAATTGTTTTTTTAATGTTAATATATACACTAGGTCTAACTTATTCCAAATATGTGTTTTTTTTCTATCCCCTACCCACAGTTTGGCAAAAATAATGGAAAAATCGAATTAAAAATTTTCAGTTTTTTCCATTTTCCGGCCAAACGGTGCATTTTCTCATAGGGGTATGTATATCTTTTTTGAATCAGTACGTCAGGCTTAATCGAAATAAATTAAATTTGGAACGAAATACAAAGTTTTTATTTTTACGAAATTTGCAAGACATGTAGACCTCCAATTGGAATTTTTTCTCACGAACCGTAAGACGTAGAAAAAATCTGAGAACTTGAGAAGAACAAGTAGCAAATTTTATGTAAGAAATGTGCACCGGTTTGACTCTAGGACCGGAATTGACGCCAATATATCCGATTAAAGGATGTTTAAATGATGAACAAATATTACAAAAAATTATAGTTTTTTCCATTTTCCGGCGAAACGGTGCATTTTCTCATAGGAGTATGTATATCTTTTTTGAATCAGTACGTCAGTCTTAATCGAAATAAATTAAATTTGGAACGAAATACAAGGTTTTTATTTTCACGAAATTTGCAAGACATGTAGACCTCCAATTGGATTTTTTTCTCACGAACCGTAAGACGTAGAAAAAATCTGAGAACTTGAGAAGAACAAGTAGCAAATTTTATGTAAGAAATGTGCACCGGTTTGACTCTAGGACCGAAATTGACACCAATATGCCCGATTATTGAATTTTGAAAAAAATCCAAGGGTACCCCCTTTAAACATTTTTGGGCAAATTCCAATTTTAGGAAATTGTTTTTTTAATGTTAATATATACACTAGGTCTAACTTATTCCAAATATGTGTTTTTTTTCTATCCCCTACCCACAGTTTGGCAAAAATAATGGAAAAATCGAATTAAAAATTTTCAGTTTTTTCCATTTTCCGGCCAAACGGTGCATTTTCTCATAGGGGTATGTATATCTTTTTTGAATCAGTACGTCAGGCTTAATCGAAATTAATTAAATTTGGAACGAAATACAAAGTTTTTATTTTCACGAAATTTGCAAGACATGTAGACCTCCAATTGGAATTTTTTCTCACGAACCGTAAGACGTAGAAAAAATCTGAGAACTTGAGAAGAACAAGTAGCAAATTTTATGTAAGAAATGTGCACCGGTTTGACTCTAGGACCGGAATTGACGCCAATATATCCGATTAAAGGATGTTTAAATGATGAACAAATATTACAAAAAATTATAGTTTTTTCCATTTTCCGGCGAAACGGTGCATTTTCTCATAGGGGTATGTATATCTTTTTTGAATCAGTACGTCAGGCTTAATCGAAATAAATTAAATTTGGAACGAAATACAAGGTTTTTATTTTCACGAAATTTGCAAGACATGTAGACCTCCAATTGGATTTTTTTCTCACGAACCGTAAGACGTAGAAAAAATCTGAGAACTTGAGAAGAATAAGTAGCAAATTTTATGTAAGAAATGTGCACTGGTTTGACTCTAGGACCGAAATTGACACCAATATGCCCGATTATTGAATTTTGAAAAAAATCCAAGAGTACCCCCTTTAAACATTTTTGGGCAAATTCCAATTTTAGGAAATTGTTTTTTTAATGTTAATATATACACTAGGTCTAACTTATTCCAAATATGTGTTTTTTTTCTATCCCCTACCCACAGTTTGGCAAAAATAATGGAAAAATCGAATTAAAAATTTTCAGTTTTTTCCATTTTCCGGCCAAACGGTGCATTTTCTCATAGGGGTATGTATATCTTTTTTGAATCAGTACGTCAGGCTTAATCGAAATAAATTAAATTTGGAACGAAATACAAGGTTTTTATTTTCACGAAATTTGCAAGACATGTAGACCTCCAATTGGATTTTTTTCTCACGAACCGTAAGACGTAGAAAAAATCTGAGAACTTGAGAAGAACAAGTAGCAAATTTTATGTAAGAAATGTGCACCGGTTTGACGCTAGGACCGAAATTGACACCAATATGCCCGATTATTGAATTTTGAAAAAAATCCAAGGGTACCCCCTTTAAACATTTTTGGGCAAATTCCAATTTTAGGAAATTGTTTTTTTTTATGTTAATATATACACTAGGTCTAACTTATTCCAAATATGTGTTTTTTTTCTATCCCCTACCCACAGTTTGGCAAAAATAATGGAAAAATCGAATTAAAAATTTTCAGTTTTTTTCCATTTTCCGGCCAAACGGTGCATTTTCTCATAGGGGTATGTATATCTTTTTTGAATCAGTACGTCAGGCTTAATCGAAATAAATTAAATTTGGAACGAAATACAAAGTTTTTATTTTCACGAAATTTGCAAGACATGTAGACCTCCAATTGGAATTTTTTCTCACGAACCGTAAGACGTAGAAAAAATCTGAGAACTTGAGAAGAACAAGTAGCAAATTTTATGTAAGAAATGTGCACCGGTTTGACTCTATGACCGGAATTGACGCCAATATATCCGATTAAAGGATGTTTAAATGATGAACAAATATTACAAAAAATTATAGTTTTTTCCATTTTCCGGCGAAACGGTGCATTTTCTCATAGGGGTATGTATATCTTTTTTGAATCAGTACGTCAGGCTTAATCGAAATGAATTAAATTCGGAACGAAATACAAAGTTTTTATTTTCACGAAATTTGCAAGACATGTAGACCTCCAATTAAAATTTTTTCTCACGAACCGTAAGACGTAGAAAAAATCTGAGAACTTGAGAAGAACAAGTAGCAAATTTTATGTAAGAAATGTGCACCGGTTTGACTCTAGGACCGAAATTGACACTAATATGCCCGATTATTGAATTTTGAAAAAAATCCAAGGGTACCCCCTTTAAACATTTTTGGGCAAATTCCAATTTTAGGAAATTGTTTTTTTAATGTTAATATATACACTAGGTCTAACTTATTCCAAATATGTGTTTTTTTTCTATCCCCTACCCACAGTTTGGCAAAAATAATGGAAAAATCGAATTAAAAATTTTCAGTTTTTTCCATTTTCCGGCCAAACGGTGCATTTTCTCATAGGGGTATGTATATCTTTTTTGAATCAGTACGTCAGGCTTAATCGAAATAAATTAAATTTGGAACGAAATACAAGGTTTTTATTTTCACGAAATTTGCAAGACATGTAGACCTCCAATTGGATTTTTTTCTCACGAACCGTAAGACGTAGAAAAAATCTGAGAACTTGAGAAGAACAAGTAGCAAATTTTATGTAAGAAATGTGCACCGGTTTGACTCTAGGACCGAAATTGACACCAATATGCCCGATTATTGAATTTTGAAAAAAATCCAAGGGTACCCCCTTTAAACATTTTTGGGCAAATTCCAATTTTAGGAAATTGTTTTTTTAATGTTAATATATACAATAGGTCTAACTTATTCCAAATATGTGTTTTTTTTCTATCCCCTACCCACAGTTTGGCAAAAATAATGGAAAAATCCAATTAAAAATTTTCAGTTTTTTCCATTTTCCGGCCAAACGGTGCATTTTCTCATAGGGGTATGTATATCTTTTTTGAATCAGTACGTCAGACTTAATCGAAATAAATTAAATTTGGAACGAAATACAAGGTTTTTATTTTCACGAAATTTGCAAGACATGTAGACTTCCAATTGGATTTTTTTCTCACGAACCGTAAGACGTAGAAAAAATCTGAGAACTTGAGAAGAACAAGTAGCAAATTTTATGTAAGAAATGTGCACCGGTTTGACTCTAGGACCGAAATTGACACCAATATGCCCGATTATTGAATTTTGAAAAAAATCCAAGGGTACCCCCTTTAAACATTTTTGGGCAAATTCCAATTTTAGGAAATTGTTTTTTTAATGTTAATATATACACTAGGTCTAACTTATTCCAAATATGTGTTTTTTTTCTATCCCCTACCCACAGTTTGGCAAAAATAATGGAAAAATCGAATTAAAAATTTTCAGTTTTTTCCATTTTCCGGCCAAACGGTGCATTTTCTCATAGGGGTATGTATATCTTTTTTGAATCAGTACGTCAGGCTTAATCGAAATAAATTAAATTTGGAACGAAATACAAGGTTTTTATTTTCACGAAATTTGCAAGACATGTAGACCTCCAATTGGAATTTTTTCTCACGAACCGTAAGACGTAGAAAAAATCTGAGAACTTGAGAAGACAAGTAGCAAATTTTATGTAAGAAATGTGCACCGGTTTGACTCTATGACCGGAATTGACGCCAATATATCCGATTAAAGGATGTTTAAATGATGAACAAATATTACAAAAAATTATAGTTTTTTCCATTTTCCGGCGAAACGGTGCATTTTCTCATAGGGGTATGTATATCTTTTTTGAATCAGTACGTCAGGCTTAATCGAAATAAATTAAATTTGGAACGAAATACAAGGTTTTTATTTTCACGAAATTTGCAAGACATGTAGACCTCCAATTGGATTTTTTTCTCACGAACCGTAAGACGTAGAAAAAATCTGAGAACTTGAGAAGAACAAGTAGCAAATTTTATGTAAGAAATGTGCACCGGTTTGACTCTAGGACCGAAATTGACACCAATATGCCCGATTATTGAATTTTGAAAAAAATCCAAGGGTACCCCCTTTAAACATTTTTGGGCAAATTCCAATTTTAGGAAATTGTTTTTTTAATGTTAATATATACAATAGGTCTAACTTATTCCAAATATGTGTTTTTTTTCTATCCCCTACCCACAGTTTGGCAAAAATAATGGAAAAATCCAATTAAAAATTTTCAGTTTTTTCCATTTTCCGGCCAAACGGTGCATTTTCTCATAGGGGTATGTATATCTTTTTTGAATCAGTACGTCAGACTTAATCGAAATAAATTAAATTTGGAACGAAATACAAGGTTTTTATTTTCACGAAATTTGCAAGACATGTAGACTTCCAATTGGATTTTTTTCTCACGAACCGTAAGACGTAGAAAAAATCTGAGAACTTGAGAAGAACAAGTAGCAAATTTTATGTAAGAAATGTGCACCGGTTTGACTCTAGGACCGAAATTGACACCAATATGCCCGATTATTGAATTTTGAAAAAAATCCAAGGGTACCCCCTTTAAACATTTTTGGGCAAATTCCAATTTTAGGAAATTGTTTTTTTAATGTTAATATATACACTAGGTCTAACTTATTCCAAATATGTGTTTTTTTTCTATCCCCTACCCACAGTTTGGCAAAAATAATGGAAAAATCGAATTAAAAATTTTCAGTTTTTTCCATTTTCCGGCCAAACGGTGCATTTTCTCATAGGGGTATGTATATCTTTTTTGAATCAGTACGTCAGGCTTAATCGAAATAAATTAAATTTGGAACGAAATACAAAGTTTTTATTTTCACGAAATTTGCAAGACATGTAGACCTCCAATTGGAATTTTTTCTCACGAACCGTAAGACGTAGAAAAAATCTGAGAACTTGAGAAGAACAAGTAGCAAATTTTATGTAAGAAATGTGCACCGGTTTGACTCTAGGACCGGAATTGTCGCCAATATATCCGATTAAAGGATGTTTAAATGATGAACAAATATTACAAAAATTATAGTTTTTTCCATTTTCCGGCGAAACGGTGCATTTTCTCATAGGAGTATGTATATCTTTTTTGAATCAGTACGTCAGGCTTAATCGAAATAAATTAAATTTGGAACGAAATACAAGGTTTTTATTTTCACGAAATTTGCAAGACATGTAGACTTCCAATTGGATTTTTTTCTCACGAACCGTAAGACGTAGAAAAAATCTGAGAACTTGAGAAGAACAAGTAGCAAATTTTATGTAAGAAATGTGCACCGGTTTGACTCTAGGACCGAAATTGACACCAATATGCCCGATTATTGAATTTTGAAAAAAATCCAAGGGTACCCCCTTTAAACATTTTTGGGCAAATTCCAATTTTAGGAAATTGTTTTTTTAATGTTAATATATACACTAGGTCTAACTTATTCCAAATATGTGTTTTTTTTCTATTGACGGAAATTGACGGAATTGACGCCAATATATCCGATTAAAGGATGTTTAAATGATGAACAAATATTACAAAAAATTATAGTTTTTTCCATTTTCCGGCGAAACGGTGCATTTTCTCATAAAGGTATGTATATCTTTTTTGAATCAGTACGTCAGGCTTAATCGAAATAAATTAAATTTGGAACGAAATACAAGGTTTTTATTTTCACGAAATTTGCAAGACATGTAGACCTCCAATTGGATTTTTTTCTCACGAACCGTAAGACGTAGAAAAAATATGAGAACTTGAGAAGAACAAGTAGCAAATTTTATGTAAGAAATGTGCACCGGTTTGACTCTAGGACCGAAATTGACACCAATATGCCCGATTATTGAATTTTGAAAAAAATCCAAGGGTACCCCCTTTAAACATTTTTGGGCAAATTCCAATTTTAGGAAATTGTTTTTTTAATGTTAATATATACACTAGGTCTAACTTATTCCAAATATGTGTTTTTTTTCTATCCCCTACCCACAGTTTGGCAAAAATAATGGAAAAATCGAATTAAAAATTTTCAGTTTTTTCCATTTTCCGGCCAAACGGTGCATTTTCTCATAGGGGTATGTATATCTTTTTTGAATCAGTACGTCAGGCTTAATCGAAATAAATTAAATTTGGAACGAAATACAAAGTTTTTATTTTTACGAAATTTGCAAGACATGTAGACCTCCAATTGGATTTTTTTCTCACGAACCGTAAGACGTAGAAAAAATCTGAGAACTTGAGAAGAACAAGTAGCAAATTTTATGTAAGAAATGTGCACCGGTTTGACTCTAGGACCGGAATTGACGCCAATATATCCGATTAAAGGATGTTTAAATGATGAACAAATATTACAAAAAATTATAGTTTTTTCCATTTTCCGGCGAAACGGTGCATTTTCTCATAGGAGTATGTATATCTTTTTTGAATCAGTACGTCAGTCTTAATCGAAATAAATTAAATTTGGAACGAAATACAAGGTTTTTATTTTCACGAAATTTGCAAGACATGTAGACCTCCAATTGGAATTTTTTCTCACGAACCGTAAGACGTAGAAAAAATCTGAGAACTTGAGAAGAACAAGTAGCAAATTTTATGTAAGAAATGTGCACCGGTTTGACTCTAGGACCGAAATTGACACCAATATGCCCGATTATTGAATTTTGAAAAAAATCCAAGGGTACCCCCTTTAAACATTTTTGGGCAAATTCCAATTTTAGGAAATTGTTTTTTTAATGTTAATATATACACTAGGTCTAACTTATTCCAAATATGTGTTTTTTTTCTATCCCCTACCCACAGTTTGGCAAAAATAATGGAAAAATCGAATTAAAAATTTTCAGTTTTTTCCATTTTCCGGCCAAACGGTGCATTTTCTCATAGGGGTATGTATATCTTTTTTGAATCAGTACGTCAGGCTTAATCGAAATAAATTAAATTTGGAACGAAATACAAAGTTTTTATTTTCACGAAATTTGCAAGACATGTAGACCTCCAATTGGAATTTTTTCTCACGAACCGTAAGACGTAGAAAAAATCTGAGAACTTGAGAAGAACAAGTAGCAAATTTTATGTAAGAAATGTGCACCGGTTTGACTCTATGACCGGAATTGACGCCAATATATCCGATTAAAGCATGTTTAAATGATGAACAAATATTACAAAAAATTATAGTTTTTTCCATTTTCCGGCGAAACGGTGCATTTTCTCATAGGGGTATGTATATCTTTTTTGAATCAGTACGTCAGGCTTAATCGAAATAAATTAAATTTGGAACGAAATACAAAGTTTTTATTTTCACGAAATTTGCAAGACATGTTGACCTCCAATTGGAATTTTTTCTCACGAACCGTACGACTTAGAAAAAATCTGAGAACTTAAGAAGAACAAGTAGCAAATTTTATGTAAGAAATGTGCACCGGTTTGACTCTAGGACCGAAATTGACACCAATATGCCCGATTATTGAATTTTGAAAAAAATCCAAGGGTACCCCCTTTAAACATTTTTGGGCAAATTCCAATTTTAGGAAATTGTTTTTTTAATGTTAATATATACACTAGGTCTAACTTATTCCAAATATGTGTTTTTTTTCTATCCCCTACCCAGTTTGGCAAAAATAATGGAAAAATCCAATTAAAAATTTTCAGTTTTTTCCATTTTCCGGCCAAACGGTGCATTTTCTCATAGGGGTATGTATATCTTTTTTGAATCAGTACGTCAGACTTAATCGAAATAAATTAAATTTGGAACGAAATACAAGGTTTTTATTTTCACGAAATTTGCAAGACATGTAGACTTCCAATTGGATTTTTTTCTCACGAACCGTAAGACGTAGAAAAAATCTGAGAACTTGAGAAGAACAAGTAGCAAATTTTATGTAAGAAATGTGCACCGGTTTGACTCTAGGACCGAAATTGACACCAATATGCCCGATTATTGAATTTTGAAAAAAATCCAAGGGTACCCCCTTTAAACATTTTTGGGCAAATTCCAATTTTAGGAAATTGTTTTTTTAATGTTAATATATACACTAGGTCTAACTTATTCCAAATATGTGTTTTTTTTCTATCCCCTACCCACAGTTTGGCAAAAATAATGGAAAAATCGAATTAAAAATTTTCAGTTTTTTACATTTTCCGGCCAAACGGTGCATTTTCTCATAGGGGTATGTATATCTTTTTTGAATCAGTACGTCAGGCTTAATCGAAATAAATTAAATTTGGAACGAAATACAAAGTTTTTATTTTCACGAAATTTGCAAGACATGTAGACCTCCAATTGGAATTTTTTCTCACGAACCGTAAGACGTAGAAAAAATCTGAGAACTTGAGAAGAACAAGTAGCAAATTTTATGTAAGAAATGTGCACCGGTTTGACTCTATGACCGGAATTGACGCCAATATATCCGATTAAAGGATGTTTAAATGATGAACAAATATTACAAAAAATTATAGTTTTTTCCATTTTCCGGCGAAACGGTGCATTTTCTCATAGGAGTATGTATATCTTTTTTGAATCAGTACGTCAGGCTTAATCGAAATAAATTAAATTTGGAACGAAATACAAAGTTTTTATTTTCACGAAATTTGCAAGACATGTTGACCTCCAATTGGAATTTTTTCTCACCAACCGTACGACTTAGAAAAAATCTGAGAACTTAAGAAGAACAAGTAGCAAATTTTATGTAAGAAATGTGCACCGGTTTGACTCTAGGACCGAAATTGACACCAATATGCCCGATTATTGAATTTTGAAAAAAATCCAAGGGTACCCCCTTTAAACATTTTTGGGCAAATTCCAATTTTAGGAAATTGTTTTTTTAATGTTAATATATACACTAGGTCTAACTTATTCCAAATATGTGTTTTTTTTCTATCCCCTACCCACAGTTTGGCAAAAATAATGGAAAAATCCAATTAAAAATTTTCAGTTTTTTCCATTTTCCGGCCAAACGGTGCATTTTCTCATAGGGGTATGTATATCTTTTTTGAATCAGTACGTCAGACTTAATCGAAATAAATTAAATTTGGAACGAAATACAAGGTTTTTATTTTCACGAAATTTGCAAGACATGTAGACTTCCATTTGGATTTTTTTCTCACGAACCGTAAGACGTAGAAAAAATCTGAGAACTTGAGAAGACAAGTAGCAAATTTTATGTAAGAAATGTGCACCGGTTTGACTCTATGACCGGAATTGACGCCAATATATCCGATTAAAGGATGTTTAAATAATGAACAAATATTACAAAAAATTATAGTTTTTTCCATTTTCCGGCGAAACGGTGCATTTTCTCATAGGGGTATGTATATCTTTTTTGAATCAGTACGTCAGGCTTAATCGAAATAAATTAAATTTGGAACGAAATACAAGGTTTTTATTTTCACGAAATTTGCAAGACATGTAGACCTCCAATTGGATTTTTTTCTCACGAACCGTAAGACGTAGAAAAAATCTGAGAACTTGAGAAGAACAAGTAGCAAATTTTATGTAAGAAATGTGCACCGGTTTGACTCTAGGACCGAAATTGACACCAATATGCCCGATTATTGAATTTTGAAAAAAATCCAAGGGTACCCCCTTTAAACATTTTTGGGCAAATTCCAATTTTAGGAAATTGTTTTTTTAATGTTAATATATACAATAGGTCTAACTTATTCCAAATATGTGTTTTTTTTCTATCCCCTACCCACAGTTTGGCAAAAATAATGGAAAAATCCAATTAAAAATTTTCAGTTTTTTCCATTTTCCGGCCAAACGGTGCATTTTCTCATAGGAGTATGTATATCTTTTTTGAATCAGTACGTCAGACTTAATCGAAATAAATTAAATCTGGAACGAAATACAAGGTTTTTATTTTCACGAAATTTGCAAGACATGTAGACTTCCAATTGGATTTTTTTCTCACGAACCGTAAGACGTAGAAAAAATCTGAGAACTTGAGAAGAACAAGTAGCAAATTTTATGTAAGAAATGTGCACCGGTTTGACTCTAGGACCGAAATTGACACCAATATGCCCGATTATTGAATTTTGAAAAAAATCCAAGGGTACCCCCTTTAAACATTTTTGGGCAAATTCCAATTTTAGGAAATTGTTTTTTTAATGTTAATATATACACTAGGTCTAACTTATTCCAAATATGTGTTTTTTTTCTATCCCCTACCCACAGTTTGGCAAAAATAATGGAAAAATCGAATTAAAAATTTTAAGTTTTTTCCATTTTCCGGCCAAACGGTGCATTTTCTCATAGGGGTATGTATATCTTTTTTGAATCAGTACGTCAGGCTTAATCGAAATAAATTAAATTTGGAACGAAATACAAAGTTTTTATTTTCACGAAATTTGCAAGACATGTAGACCTCCAATTGGAATTTTTTCTCACGAACCGTAAGACGTAGAAAAAATCTGAGAACTTGAGAAGAACAAGTAGCAAATTTTATGTAAGAAATGTGCACCGGTTTGACTCTAGGACCGGAATTGACGCCAATATATCCGATTAAAGGATGTTTAAATGATGAACAAATATTACAAAAATTATAGTTTTTTCCATTTTCCGGCGAAACGGTGCATTTTCTCATAGGAGTATGTATATCTTTTTTGAATCAGTACGTCAGGCTTAATCGAAATAAATTAAATTTGGAACGAAATACAAGGTTTTTATTTTCACGAAATTTGCAAGACATGTAGACCTCCAATTGGATTTTTTTCTCACGAACCGTAAGACGTAGAAAAAATCTGAGAACTTGAGAAGAACAAGTAGCAAATTTTATGTAAGAAATGTGCACCGGTTTGACTCTAGGACCCGAAATTGACACCAATATGCCCGATTATTGAATTTTGAAAAAAATCCAAGGGTACCCCCTTTAAACATTTTTGGGCAAATTCCAATTTTAGGAAATTGTTTTTTTAATGTTAATATATACACTAGGTCTAACTTATTCCAAATATGTGTTTTTTTTCTATTGACGGAAATTGACGGAATTGACGCCAATATATCCGATTAAAGGATGTTTAAATGATGAACAAATATTACAAAAAATTATAGTTTTTTCCATTTTCCGGCGAAACGGTGCATTTTCTCATAAAGGTATGTATATCTTTTTTGAATCAGTACGTCAGGCTTAATCGAAATAAATTAAATTTGGAACGAAATACAAGGTTTTTATTTTCACGAAATTTGCAAGACATGTAGACCTCCAATTGGATTTTTTTCTCACGAACCGTAAGACGTAGAAAAAATCTGAGAACTTGAGAAGAACAAGTAGCAAATTTTATGTAAGAAATGTGCACCGGTTTGACTCTAGGACCGAAATTGACACCAATATGCCCGATTATTGAATTTTGAAAAAAATCCAAGGGTACCCCCTTTAAACATTTTTGGGCAAATTCCAATTTTAGGAAATTGTTTTTTTAATGTTAATATATACACTAGGTCTAACTTATTCCAAATATGTGTTTTTTTTCTATCCCCTACCCACAGTTTGGCAAAAATAATGGAAAAATCGAATTAAAAATTTTCAGTTTTTTCCATTTTCCGGCCAAACGGTGCATTTTCTCATAGGGGTATGTATATCTTTTTTGAATCAGTACGTCAGGCTTAATCGAAATAAATTAAATTTGGAACGAAATACAAAGTTTTTATTTTTACGAAATTTGCAAGACATGTAGACCTCCAATTGGAATTTTTTCTCACGAACCGTAAGACGTAGAAAAAATCTGAGAACTTGAGAAGAACAAGTAGCAAATTTTATGTAAGAAATGTGCACCGGTTTGACTCTAGGACCGAAATTGACACCAATATGCCCGATTATTGAATTTTGAAAAAAATCCAAGGGTACCCCCTTTAAACATTTTTGGGCAAATTCCAATTTTAGGAAATTGTTTTTTTAATGTTAATATATACACTAGGTCTAACTTATTCCAAATATGTGTTTTTTTTCTATCCCCTACCCACAGTTTGGCAAAAATAATGGAAAAATCGAATTAAAAATTTTCAGTTTTTTCCATTTTCCGGCCAAACGGTGCATTTTCTCATAGGGGTATGTATATCTTTTTTGAATCAGTACGTCAGGCTTAATCGAAATAAATTAAATTTGGAACGAAATACAAAGTTTTTATTTTCACGAAATTTGCAAGACATGTAGACCTCCAATTGGAATTTTTTCTCACGAACCGTAAGACGTAGAAAAAATCTGAGAACTTGAGAAGAACAAGTAGCAAATTTTATGTAAGAAATGTGCACCGGTTTGACTCTATGACCGGAATTGACGCCAATATATCCGATTAAAGGATGTTTAAATGATGAACAAATATTACAAAAAATTATAGTTTTTTCCATTTTCCGGCGAAACGGTGCATTTTCTCATAGGGGTATGTATATCTTTTTTGAATCAGTACGTCAGGCTTAATCGAAATAAATTAAATTTGGAACGAAATACAAAGTTTTTATTTTCACGAAATTTGCAAGACATGTTGACCTCCAATTGGAATTTTTTCTCACGAACCGTACGACTTAGAAAAAATCTGAGAACTTAAGAAGAACAAGTAGCAAATTTTATGTAAGAAATGTGCACCGGTTTGACTCTAGGACCGAAATTGACACCAATATGCCCGATTATTGAATTTTGAAAAAAATCCAAGGGTACCCCCTTTAAACATTTTTGGGCAAATTCCAATTTTAGGAAATTGTTTTTTTAATGTTAATATATACACTAGGTCTAACTTATTCCAAATATGTGTTTTTTTTCTATCCCCTACCCATAGTTTGGCAAAAATAATGGAAAAATCCAATTAAAAATTTTCAGTTTTTTCCATTTTCCGGCCAAACGGTGCATTTTCTCATAGGGGTATGTATATCTTTTTTGAATCAGTACGTCAGACTTAATCGAAATAAATTAAATTTGGAACGAAATACAAGGTTTTTATTTTCACGAAATTTGCAAGACATGTAGACTTCCAATTGGATTTTTTTCTCACGAACCGTAAGACGTAGAAAAAATCTGAGAACTTGAGAAGAACAAGTAGCAAATTTTATGTAAGAAATGTGCACCGGTTTGACTCTAGGACCGAAATTGACACCAATATGCCCGATTATTGAATTTTGAAAAAAATCCAAGGGTACCCCCTTTAAACATTTTTGGGCTAATTCCAATTTTAGGAAATTGTTTTTTTAATGTTAATATATACACTAGGTCTAACTTATTCCAAATATGTGTTTTTTTTCTATCCCCTACCCACAGTTTGGCAAAAATAATGGAAAAATCGAATTAAAAATTTTCAGTTTTTTACATTTTCCGGCCAAACGGTGCATTTTCTCATAGGGGTATGTATATCTTTTTTGAATCAGTACGTCAGGCTTAATCGAAATAAATTAAATTTGGAACGAAATACAAAGTTTTTATTTTCACGAAATTTGCAAGACATGTAGACCTCCAATTGGAATTTTTTCTCACGAACCGTAAGACGTAGAAAAAATCTGAGAACTTGAGAAGAACAAGTAGCAAATTTTATGTAAGAAATGTGCACCGGTTTGACTCTAGGACCGGAATTGACGCCAATATATCCGATTAAAGGATGTTTAAATGATGAACAAATATTACAAAAAATTATAGTTTTTTCCATTTTCCGGCGAAACGGTGCATTTTCTCATAGGAGTATGTATATCTTTTTTGAATCAGTACGTCAGTCTTAATCGAAATAAATTAAATTTGGAACGAAATACAAGGTTTTTATTTTCACGAAATTTGCAAGACATGTAGACCTCCAATTGGATTTTTTTCTCACGAACCGTAAGACGTAGAAAAAATCTGAGAACTTGAGAAGAACAAGTAGCAAATTTTATGTAAGAAATGTGCACCGGTTTGACTCTAGGACCGAAATTGACACCAATATGCCCGATTATTGAATTTGAAAAAAATCCAAGGGTACCCCCTTTAAACATTTTTGGGCAAATTCCAATTTTAGGAAATTGTTTTTTTAATGTTAATATATACACTAGGTCTAACTTATTCCAAATATGTGTTTTTTTTCTATCCCCTACCCACAGTTTGGCAAAAATAATGGAAAAATCGAATTAAAAATTTTCAGTTTTTTCCATTTTCCGGCCAAACGGTGCATTTTCTCATAGGGGTATGTATATCTTTTTTGAATCAGTACGTCAGGCTTAATCGAAATAAATTAAATTTGGAACGAAATACAAAGTTTTTATTTTCACGAAATTTGCAAGACATGTAGACCTCCAATTGGAATTTTTTCTCACGAACCGTAAGACGTAGAAAAAATCTGAGAACTTGAGAAGAACAAGTAGCAAATTTTATGTAAGAAATGTGCACCGGTTTGACTCTAGGACCGAAATTGACACCAATATGCCCGATTATTGAATTTTGAAAAAAATCCAAGGGTACCCCCTTTAAACATTTTTGGGCAAATTCCAATTTTAGGAAATTGTTTTTTTAATGTTAATATATACACTAGGTCTAACTTATTCCAAATATGTGTTTTTTTTCTATCCCCTACCCACAGTTTGGCAAAAATAATGGAAAAATCGAATTAAAAATTTTCAGTTTTTTCCATTTTCCGGCCAAACGGTGCATTTTCTCATAGGGGTATGTATATCTTTTTTGAATCAGTACGTCAGGCTTAATCGAAATAAATTAAATTTGGAACGAAATACAAAGTTTTTATTTTCACGAAATTTGCAAGACATGTTGACCTCCAATTGGAATTTTTTCTCACGAACCGTACGACTTAGAAAAAATCTGAGAACTTAAGAAGAACAAGTAGCAAATTTTATGTAAGAAATGTGCACCGGTTTGACTCTAGGACCGAAATTGACACCAATATGCCCGATTATTGAATTTTGAAAAAAATCCAAGGGTACCCCCTTTAAACATTTTTGGGCAAATTCCAATTTTAGGAAATTGTTTTTTTAATGTTAATATATACACTAGGTCTAACTTATTCCAAATATGTGTTTTTTTTCTATCCCCTACCCATAGTTTGGCAAAAATAATGGAAAAATCCAATTAAAAATTTTCAGTTTTTTCCATTTTCCGGCCAAACGGTGCATTTTCTCATAGGGGTATGTATATCTTTTTTGAATCAGTACGTCAGACTTAATCGAAATAAATTAAATTTGGAACGAAATACAAGGTTTTTATTTTCACGAAATTTGCAAGACATGTAGACTTCCAATTGGATTTTTTTCTCACGAACCGTAAGACGTAGAAAAAATCTGAGAACTTGAGAAGAACAAGTAGCAAATTTTATGTAAGAAATGTGCACCGGTTTGACTCTAGGACCGAAATTGACACCAATATGCCCGATTATTGAATTTTGAAAAAAATCCAAGGGTACCCCCTTTAAACATTTTTGGGCAAATTCCAATTTTAGGAAATTGTTTTTTTAATGTTAATATATACACTAGGTCTAACTTATTCCAAATATGTGTTTTTTTTCTATCCCCTACCCACAGTTTGGCAAAAATAATGGAAAAATCGAATTAAAAATTTTCAGTTTTTTCCATTTTCCGGCCAAACGGTGCATTTTCTCATAGGGGTATGTATATCTTTTTTGAATCAGTACGTCAGGCTTAATCGAAATAAATTAAATTTGGAACGAAATACAAAGTTTTTATTTTCACGAAATTTGCAAGACATGTAGACCTCCAATTGGAATTTTTTCTCACGAACCGTAAGACGTAGAAAAAATCTGAGAACTTGAGAAGAACAAGTAGCAAATTTTATGTAAGAAATGTGCACCGGTTTGACTCTATGACCGGAATTGACGCCAATATATCCGATTAAAGGATGTTTAAATGATGAACAAATATTACAAAAAATTATAGTTTTTTCCATTTTCCGGCGAAACGGTGCATTTTCTCATAGGGGTATGTATATCTTTTTTGAATCAGTACGTCAGGCTTAATCGAAATAAATTAAATTTGGAACGAAATACAAAGTTTTTATTTTCACGAAATTTGCAAGACATGTTGACCTCCAATTGGAATTTTTTCTCACGAACCGTACGACTTAGAAAAAATCTGAGAACTTAAGAAGAACAAGTAGCAAATTTTATGTAAGAAATGTGCACCGGTTTGACTCTAGGACCGAAATTGACACCAATATGCCCGATTATTGAATTTTGAAAAAAATCCAAGGGTACCCCCTTTAAACATTTTTGGGCAAATTCCAATTTTAGGAAATTGTTTTTTTAATGTTAATATATACACTAGGTCTAACTTATTCCAAATATGTGTTTTTTTTCTATCCCCTACCCATAGTTTGGCAAAAATAATGGAAAAATCCAATTAAAAATTTTCAGTTTTTTCCATTTTCCGGCCAAACGGTGCATTTTCTCATAGGGGTATGTATATCTTTTTTGAATCAGTACGTCAGACTTAATCGAAATAAATTAAATTTGGAACGAAATACAAGGTTTTTATTTTCACGAAATTTGCAAGACATGTAGACTTCCAATTGGATTTTTTTCTCACGAACCGTAAGACGTAGAAAAAATCTGAGAACTTGAGAAGAACAAGTAGCAAATTTTATGTAAGAAATGTGCACCGGTTTGACTCTAGGACCGAAATTGACACCAATATGCCCGATTATTGAATTTTGAAAAAAATCCAAGGGTACCCCCTTTAAACATTTTTGGGCTAATTCCAATTTTAGGAAATTGTTTTTTTAATGTTAATATATACACTAGGTCTAACTTATTCCAAATATGTGTTTTTTTTCTATCCCCTACCCACAGTTTGGCAAAAATAATGGAAAAATCGAATTAAAAATTTTCAGTTTTTTACATTTTCCGGCCAAACGGTGCATTTTCTCATAGGGGTATGTATATCTTTTTTGAATCAGTACGTCAGGCTTAATCGAAATAAATTAAATTTGGAACGAAATACAAAGTTTTTATTTTCACGAAATTTGCAAGACATGTAGACCTCCAATTGGAATTTTTTCTCACGAACCGTAAGACGTAGAAAAAATCTGAGAACTTGAGAAGAACAAGTAGCAAATTTTATGTAAGAAATGTGCACCGGTTTGACTCTAGGACCGGAATTGACGCCAATATATCCGATTAAAGGATGTTTAAATGATGAACAAATATTACAAAAAATTATAGTTTTTTCCATTTTCCGGCGAAACGGTGCATTTTCTCATAGGAGTATGTATATCTTTTTTGAATCAGTACGTCAGTCTTAATCGAAATAAATTAAATTTGGAACGAAATACAAGGTTTTTATTTTCACGAAATTTGCAAGACATGTAGACCTCCAATTGGATTTTTTTCTCACGAACCGTAAGACGTAGAAAAAATCTGAGAACTTGAGAAGAACAAGTAGCAAATTTTATGTAAGAAATGTGCACCGGTTTGACTCTAGGACCGAAATTGACACCAATATGCCCGATTATTGAATTTTGAAAAAAATCCAAGGGTACCCCCTTTAAACATTTTTGGGCAAATTCCAATTTTAGGAAATTGTTTTTTTAATGTTAATATATACACTAGGTCTAACTTATTCCAAATATGTGTTTTTTTTCTATCCCCTACCCACAGTTTGGCAAAAATAATGGAAAAATCGAATTAAAAATTTTCAGTTTTTTCCATTTTCCGGCCAAACGGTGCATTTTCTCATAGGGGTATGTATATCTTTTTTGAATCAGTACGTCAGGCTTAATCGAAATAAATTAAATTTGGAACGAAATACAAAGTTTTTATTTTCACGAAATTTGCAAGACATGTAGACCTCCAATTGGAATTTTTTCTCACGAACCGTAAGACGTAGAAAAAATCTGAGAACTTGAGAAGAACAAGTAGCAAATTTTATGTAAGAAATGTGCACCGGTTTGACTCTAGGACCGAAATTGACACCAATATGCCCGATTATTGAATTTTGAAAAAAATCCAAGGGTACCCCCTTTAAACATTTTTGGGCAAATTCCAATTTTAGGAAATTGTTTTTTTAATGTTAATATATACACTAGGTCTAACTTATTCCAAATATGTGTTTTTTTTCTATCCCCTACCCACAGTTTGGCAAAAATAATGGAAAAATCGAATTAAAAATTTTCAGTTTTTTCCATTTTCCGGCCAAACGGTGCATTTTCTCATAGGGGTATGTATATCTTTTTTGAATCAGTACGTCAGGCTTAATCGAAATAAATTAAATTTGGAACGAAATACAAAGTTTTTATTTTCACGAAATTTGCAAGACATGTTGACCTCCAATTGGAATTTTTTCTCACGAACCGTACGACTTAGAAAAAATCTGAGAACTTAAGAAGAACAAGTAGCAAATTTTATGTAAGAAATGTGCACCGGTTTGACTCTAGGACCGAAATTGACACCAATATGCCCGATTATTGAATTTTGAAAAAAATCCAAGGGTACCCCCTTTAAACATTTTTGGGCAAATTCCAATTTTAGGAAATTGTTTTTTTAATGTTAATATATACACTAGGTCTAACTTATTCCAAATATGTGTTTTTTTTCTATCCCCTACCCATAGTTTGGCAAAAATAATGGAAAAATCCAATTAAAAATTTTCAGTTTTTTCCATTTTCCGGCCAAACGGTGCATTTTCTCATAGGGGTATGTATATCTTTTTTGAATCAGTACGTCAGACTTAATCGAAATAAATTAAATTTGGAACGAAATACAAGGTTTTTATTTTCACGAAATTTGCAAGACATGTAGACTTCCAATTGGATTTTTTTCTCACGAACCGTAAGACGTAGAAAAAATCTGAGAACTTGAGAAGAACAAGTAGCAAATTTTATGTAAGAAATGTGCACCGGTTTGACTCTAGGACCGAAATTGACACCAATATGCCCGATTATTGAATTTTGAAAAAAATCCAAGGGTACCCCCTTTAAACATTTTTGGGCTAATTCCAATTTTAGGAAATTGTTTTTTTAATGTTAATATATACACTAGGTCTAACTTATTCCAAATATGTGTTTTTTTTCTATCCCCTACCCACAGTTTGGCAAAAATAATGGAAAAATCGAATTAAAAATTTTCAGTTTTTTACATTTTCCGGCCAAACGGTGCATTTTCTCATAGGGGTATGTATATCTTTTTTGAATCAGTACGTCAGGCTTAATCGAAATAAATTAAATTTGGAACGAAATACAAAGTTTTTATTTTCACGAAATTTGCAAGACATGTAGACCTCCAATTGGAATTTTTTCTCACGAACCGTAAGACGTAGAAAAAATCTGAGAACTTGAGAAGAACAAGTAGCAAATTTTATGTAAGAAATGTGCACCGGTTTGACTCTAGGACCGGAATTGACGCCAATATATCCGATTAAAGGATGTTTAAATGATGAACAAATATTACAAAAAATTATAGTTTTTTCCATTTTCCGGCGAAACGGTGCATTTTCTCATAGGAGTATGTATATCTTTTTTGAATCAGTACGTCAGTCTTAATCGAAATAAATTAAATTTGGAACGAAATACAAGGTTTTTATTTTCACGAAATTTGCAAGACATGTAGACCTCCAATTGGATTTTTTTCTCACGAACCGTAAGACGTAGAAAAAATCTGAGAACTTGAGAAGAACAAGTAGCAAATTTTATGTAAGAAATGTGCACCGGTTTGACTCTAGGACCGAAATTGACACCAATATGCCCGATTATTGAATTTTGAAAAAAATCCAAGGGTACCCCCTTTAAACATTTTTGGGCAAATTCCAATTTTAGGAAATTGTTTTTTTAATGTTAATATATACACTAGGTCTAACTTATTCCAAATATGTGTTTTTTTTCTATCCCCTACCCACAGTTTGGCAAAAATAATGGAAAAATCGAATTAAAAATTTTCAGTTTTTTCCATTTTCCGGCCAAACGGTGCATTTTCTCATAGGGGTATGTATATCTTTTTTGAATCAGTACGTCAGGCTTAATCGAAATAAATTAAATTTGGAACGAAATACAAAGTTTTTATTTTCACGAAATTTGCAAGACATGTAGACCTCCAATTGGAATTTTTTCTCACGAACCGTAAGACGTAGAAAAAATCTGAGAACTTGAGAAGAACAAGTAGCAAATTTTATGTAAGAAATGTGCACCGGTTTGACTCTATGACCGGAATTGACGCCAATATATCCGATTAAAGGATGTTTAAATGATGAACAAATATTACAAAAAATTATAGTTTTTTCCATTTTCCGGCGAAACGGTGCATTTTCTCATAGGGGTATGTATATCTTTTTTGAATCAGTACGTCAGGCTTAATCGAAATAAATTAAATTTGGAACGAAATACAAAGTTTTTATTTTCACGAAATTTGCAAGACATGTAGACCTCCAATTGGATTTTTTTCTCACGAACCGTAAGACGTAGAAAAAATCTGAGAACTTGAGAAGAACAAGTAGCAAATTTTATGTAAGAAATGTGCACCGGTTTGACTCTAGGACCGAAATTGACACCAATATGCCCGATTATTGAATTTTGAAAAAAATCCAAGGGTACCCCCTTTAAACATTTTTGGGCAAATTCCAATTTTAGGAAATTGTTTTTTTAATGTTAATATATACACTAGGTCTAACTTATTCCAAATATGTGTTTTTTTTCTATCCCCTACCCACAGTTTGGCAAAAATAATGGAAAAATCGAATTAAAAATTTTCAGTTTTTTCCATTTTCCGGCCAAACGGTGCATTTTCTCATAGGGGTATGTATATCTTTTTTGAATCAGTACGTCAGGCTTAATCGAAATAAATTAAATTTGGAACGAAATACAAAGTTTTTATTTTCACGAAATTTGCAAGACATGTAGACCTCCAATTGGAATTTTTTCTCACGAACCGTAAGACGTAGAAAAAATCTGAGAACTTGAGAAGAACAAGTAGCAAATTTTATGTAAGAAATGTGCACCGGTTTGACTCTAGGACCGAAATTGACACCAATATGCCCGATTATTGAATTTTGAAAAAAATCCAAGGGTACCCCCTTTAAACATTTTTGGGCAAATTCCAATTTTAGGAAATTGTTTTTTAATGTTAATATATACACTAGGTCTAACTTATTCCAAATATGTGTTTTTTTTCTATCCCCTACCCACAGTTTGGCAAAAATAATGGAAAAATCGAATTAAAAATTTTCAGTTTTTTCCATTTTCCGGCCAAACGGTGCATTTTCTCATAGGGGTATGTATATCTTTTTTGAATCAGTACGTCAGGCTTAATCGAAATAAATTAAATTTGGAACGAAATACAAAGTTTTTATTTTTACGAAATTTGCAAGACATGTAGACCTCCAATTGGAATTTTTTCTCACGAACCGTAAGACGTAGAAAAAATCTGAGAACTTGAGAAGAACAAGTAGCAAATTTTATGTAAGAAATGTGCACCGGTTTGACTCTAGGACCGGAATTGACGCCAATATATCCGATTAAAGGATGTTTAAATGATGAACAAATATTACAAAAAATTATAGTTTTTTCCATTTTCCGGCGAAACGGTGCATTTTCTCATAGGAGTATGTATATCTTTTTTGAATCAGTACGTCAGTCTTAATCGAAATAAATTAAATTTGGAACGAAATACAAGGTTTTTATTTTCACGAAATTTGCAAGACATGTAGACCTCCAATTGGATTTTTTTCTCACGAACCGTAAGACGTAGAAAAAATCTGAGAACTTGAGAAGAACAAGTAGCAAATTTTATGTAAGAAATGTGCACCGGTTTGACTCTAGGACCGAAATTGACACCAATATGCCCGATTATTGAATTTTGAAAAAAATCCAAGGGTACCCCCTTTAAACATTTTTGGGCAAATTCCAATTTTAGGAAATTGTTTTTTTAATGTTAATATATACACTAGGTCTAACTTATTCCAAATATGTGTTTTTTTTCTATCCCCTACCCACAGTTTGGCAAAAATAATGGAAAAATCGAATTAAAAATTTTCAGTTTTTTACATTTTCCGGCCAAACGGTGCATTTTCTCATAGGGGTATGTATATCTTTTTTGAATCAGTACGTCAGGCTTAATCGAAATAAATTAAATTTGGAACGAAATACAAAGTTTTTATTTTCACGAAATTTGCAAGACATGTAGACCTCCAATTGGAATTTTTTCTCACGAACCGTAAGACGTAGAAAAAATCTGAGAACTTGAGAAGAACAAGTAGCAAATTTTATGTAAGAAATGTGCACCGGTTTGACTCTATGACCGGAATTGACGCCAATATATCCGATTAAAGGATGTTTAAATGATGAACAAATATTACAAAAAATTATAGTTTTTTCCATTTTCCGGCGAAACGGTGCATTTTCTCATAGGGGTATGTATATCTTTTTTGAATCAGTACGTCAGGCTTAATCGAAATAAATTAAATTTGGAACGAAATACAAAGTTTTTATTTTCACGAAATTTGCAAGACATGTAGACCTCCAATTGGATTTTTTTCTCACGAACCGTAAGACGTAGAAAAAATCTGAGAACTTGAGAAGAACAAGTAGCAAATTTTATGTAAGAAATGTGCACCGGTTTGACTCTAGGACCGAAATTGACACCAATATGCCCGATTATTGAATTTTGAAAAAAATCCAAGGGTACCCCCTTTAAACATTTTTGGGCAAATTCCAATTTTAGGAAATTGTTTTTTTAATGTTAATATATACACTAGGTCTAACTTATTCCAAATATGTGTTTTTTTTCTATCCCCTACCCACAGTTTGGCAAAAATAATGGAAAAATCGAATTAAAAATTTTCAGTTTTTTCCATTTTCCGGCCAAACGGTGCATTTTCTCATAGGGGTATGTATATCTTTTTTGAATCAGTACGTCAGGCTTAATCGAAATAAATTAAATTTGGAACGAAATACAAAGTTTTTATTTTCACGAAATTTGCAAGACATGTAGACCTCCAATTGGAATTTTTTCTCACGAACCGTAAGACGTAGAAAAAATCTGAGAACTTGAGAAGAACAAGTAGCAAATTTTATGTAAGAAATGTGCACCGGTTTGACTCTAGGACCGAAATTGACACCAATATGCCCGATTATTGAATTTTGAAAAAAATCCAAGGGTACCCCCTTTAAACATTTTTGGGCAAATTCCAATTTTAGGAAATTGTTTTTTTAATGTTAATATATACACTAGGTCTAACTTATTCCAAATATGTGTTTTTTTTCTATCCCCTACCCACAGTTTGGCAAAAATAATGGAAAAATCGAATTAAAAATTTTCAGTTTTTTCCATTTTCCGGCCAAACGGTGCATTTTCTCATAGGGGTATGTATATCTTTTTTGAATCAGTACGTCAGGCTTAATCGAAATAAATTAAATTTGGAACGAAATACAAAGTTTTTATTTTCACGAAATTTGCAAGACATGTAGACCTCCAATTGGAATTTTTTCTCACGAACCGTAAGACGTAGAAAAAATCTGAGAACTTGAGAAGAACAAGTAGCAAATTTTATGTAAGAAATGTGCACCGGTTTGACTCTATGACCGGAATTGACGCCAATATATCCGATTAAAGGATGTTTAAATGATGAACAAATATTACAAAAAATTATAGTTTTTTCCATTTTCCGGCGAAACGGTGCATTTTCTCATAGGGGTATGTATATCTTTTTTGAATCAGTACGTCAGGCTTAATCGAAATAAATTAAATTTGGAACGAAATACAAAGTTTTTATTTTCACGAAATTTGCAAGACATGTTGACCTCCAATTGGAATTTTTTCTCACGAACCGTACGACTTAGAAAAAATCTGAGAACTTAAGAAGAACAAGTAGCAAATTTTATGTAAGAAATGTGCACCGGTTTGACTCTAGGACCGAAATTGACACCAATATGCCCGATTATTGAATTTTGAAAAAAATCCAAGGGTACCCCCTTTAAACATTTTTGGGCAAATTCCAATTTTAGGAAATTGTTTTTTTAATGTTAATATATACACTAGGTCTAACTTATTCCAAATATGTGTTTTTTTTCTATCCCCTACCCATAGTTTGGCAAAAATAATGGAAAAATCCAATTAAAAATTTTCAGTTTTTTCCATTTTCCGGCCAAACGGTGCATTTTCTCATAGGGGTATGTATATCTTTTTTGAATCAGTACGTCAGACTTAATCGAAATAAATTAAATTTGGAACGAAATACAAGGTTTTTATTTTCACGAAATTTGCAAGACATGTAGACTTCCAATTGGATTTTTTTCTCACGAACCGTAAGACGTAGAAAAAATCTGAGAACTTGAGAAGAACAAGTAGCAAATTTTATGTAAGAAATGTGCACCGGTTTGACTCTAGGACCGAAATTGACACCAATATGCCCGATTATTGAATTTTGAAAAAAATCCAAGGGTACCCCCTTTAAACATTTTTGGGCTAATTCCAATTTTAGGAAATTGTTTTTTTAATGTTAATATATACACTAGGTCTAACTTATTCCAAATATGTGTTTTTTTTCTATCCCCTACCCACAGTTTGGCAAAAATAATGGAAAAATCGAATTAAAAATTTTCAGTTTTTTACATTTTCCGGCCAAACGGTGCATTTTCTCATAGGGGTATGTATATCTTTTTTGAATCAGTACGTCAGGCTTAATCGAAATAAATTAAATTTGGAACGAAATACAAAGTTTTTATTTTCACGAAATTTGCAAGACATGTAGACCTCCAATTGGAATTTTTTCTCACGAACCGTAAGACGTAGAAAAAATCTGAGAACTTGAGAAGAACAAGTAGCAAATTTTATGTAAGAAATGTGCACCGGTTTGACTCTAGGACCGGAATTGACGCCAATATATCCGATTAAAGGATGTTTAAATGATGAACAAATATTACAAAAAATTATAGTTTTTTCCATTTTCCGGCGAAACGGTGCATTTTCTCATAGGAGTATGTATATCTTTTTTGAATCAGTACGTCAGTCTTAATCGAAATAAATTAAATTTGGAACGAAATACAAGGTTTTTATTTTCACGAAATTTGCAAGACATGTAGACCTCCAATTGGATTTTTTTCTCACGAACCGTAAGACGTAGAAAAAATCTGAGAACTTGAGAAGAACAAGTAGCAAATTTTATGTAAGAAATGTGCACCGGTTTGACTCTAGGACCGAAATTGACACCAATATGCCCGATTATTGAATTTTGAAAAAAATCCAAGGGTACCCCCTTTAAACATTTTTGGGCAAATTCCAATTTTAGGAAATTGTTTTTTTAATGTTAATATATACACTAGGTCTAACTTATTCCAAATATGTGTTTTTTTTCTATCCCCTACCCACAGTTTGGCAAAAATAATGGAAAAATCGAATTAAAAATTTTCAGTTTTTTCCATTTTCCGGCCAAACGGTGCATTTTCTCATAGGGGTATGTATATCTTTTTTGAATCAGTACGTCAGGCTTAATCGAAATAAATTAAATTTGGAACGAAATACAAAGTTTTTATTTTCACGAAATTTGCAAGACATGTAGACCTCCAATTGGAATTTTTTCTCACGAACCGTAAGACGTAGAAAAAATCTGAGAACTTGAGAAGAACAAGTAGCAAATTTTATGTAAGAAATGTGCACCGGTTTGACTCTATGACCGGAATTGACGCCAATATATCCGATTAAAGGATGTTTAAATGATGAACAAATATTACAAAAAATTATAGTTTTTTCCATTTTCCGGCGAAACGGTGCATTTTCTCATAGGGGTATGTATATCTTTTTTGAATCAGTACGTCAGGCTTAATCGAAATAAATTAAATTTGGAACGAAATACAAAGTTTTTATTTTCACGAAATTTGCAAGACATGTAGACCTCCAATTGGATTTTTTTCTCACGAACCGTAAGACGTAGAAAAAATCTGAGAACTTGAGAAGAACAAGTAGCAAATTTTATGTAAGAAATGTGCACCGGTTTGACTCTAGGACCGAAATTGACACCAATATGCCCGATTATTGAATTTTGAAAAAAATCCAAGGGTACCCCCTTTAAACATTTTTGGGCAAATTCCAATTTTAGGAAATTGTTTTTTTAATGTTAATATATACACTAGGTCTAACTTATTCCAAATATGTGTTTTTTTTCTATCCCCTACCCACAGTTTGGCAAAAATAATGGAAAAATCGAATTAAAAATTTTCAGTTTTTTCCATTTTCCGGCCAAACGGTGCATTTTCTCATAGGGGTATGTATATCTTTTTTGAATCAGTACGTCAGGCTTAATCGAAATAAATTAAATTTGGAACGAAATACAAAGTTTTTATTTTCACGAAATTTGCAAGACATGTAGACCTCCAATTGGAATTTTTTCTCACGAACCGTAAGACGTAGAAAAAATCTGAGAACTTGAGAAGAACAAGTAGCAAATTTTATGTAAGAAATGTGCACCGGTTTGACTCTAGGACCGAAATTGACACCAATATGCCCGATTATTGAATTTTGAAAAAAATCCAAGGGTACCCCCTTTAAACATTTTTGGGCAAATTCCAATTTTAGGAAATTGTTTTTTTAATGTTAATATATACACTAGGTCTAACTTATTCCAAATATGTGTTTTTTTTCTATCCCCTACCCACAGTTTGGCAAAAATAATGGAAAAATCGAATTAAAAATTTTCAGTTTTTTCCATTTTCCGGCCAAACGGTGCATTTTCTCATAGGGGTATGTATATCTTTTTTGAATCAGTACGTCAGGCTTAATCGAAATAAATTAAATTTGGAACGAAATACAAAGTTTTTATTTTTACGAAATTTGCAAGACATGTAGACCTCCAATTGGAATTTTTTCTCACGAACCGTAAGACGTAGAAAAAATCTGAGAACTTGAGAAGAACAAGTAGCAAATTTTATGTAAGAAATGTGCACCGGTTTGACTCTAGGACCGGAATTGACGCCAATATATCCGATTAAAGGATGTTTAAATGATGAACAAATATTACAAAAAATTATAGTTTTTTCCATTTTCCGGCGAAACGGTGCATTTTCTCATAGGAGTATGTATATCTTTTTTGAATCAGTACGTCAGTCTTAATCGAAATAAATTAAATTTGGAACGAAATACAAGGTTTTTATTTTCACGAAATTTGCAAGACATGTAGACCTCCAATTGGATTTTTTTCTCACGAACCGTAAGACGTAGAAAAAATCTGAGAACTTGAGAAGAACAAGTAGCAAATTTTATGTAAGAAATGTGCACCGGTTTGACTCTAGGACCGAAATTGACACCAATATGCCCGATTATTGAATTTTGAAAAAAATCCAAGGGTACCCCCTTTAAACATTTTTGGGCAAATTCCAATTTTAGGAAATTGTTTTTTTAATGTTAATATATACACTAGGTCTAACTTATTCCAAATATGTGTTTTTTTTCTATCCCCTACCCACAGTTTGGCAAAAATAATGGAAAAATCGAATTAAAAATTTTCAGTTTTTTACATTTTCCGGCCAAACGGTGCATTTTCTCATAGGGGTATGTATATCTTTTTTGAATCAGTACGTCAGGCTTAATCGAAATAAATTAAATTTGGAACGAAATACAAAGTTTTTATTTTCACGAAATTTGCAAGACATGTAGACCTCCAATTGGAATTTTTTCTCACGAACCGTAAGACGTAGAAAAAATCTGAGAACTTGAGAAGAACAAGTAGCAAATTTTATGTAAGAAATGTGCACCGGTTTGACTCTATGACCGGAATTGACGCCAATATATCCGATTAAAGGATGTTTAAATGATGAACAAATATTACAAAAAATTATAGTTTTTTCCATTTTCCGGCGAAACGGTGCATTTTCTCATAGGGGTATGTATATCTTTTTTGAATCAGTACGTCAGGCTTAATCGAAATAAATTAAATTTGGAACGAAATACAAAGTTTTTATTTTCACGAAATTTGCAAGACATGTAGACCTCCAATTGGATTTTTTTCTCACGAACCGTAAGACGTAGAAAAAATCTGAGAACTTGAGAAGAACAAGTAGCAAATTTTATGTAAGAAATGTGCACCGGTTTGACTCTAGGACCGAAATTGACACCAATATGCCCGATTATTGAATTTTGAAAAAAATCCAAGGGTACCCCCTTTAAACATTTTTGGGCAAATTCCAATTTTAGGAAATTGTTTTTTTAATGTTAATATATACACTAGGTCTAACTTATTCCAAATATGTGTTTTTTTTCTATCCCCTACCCACAGTTTGGCAAAAATAATGGAAAAATCGAATTAAAAATTTTCAGTTTTTTCCATTTTCCGGCCAAACGGTGCATTTTCTCATAGGGGTATGTATATCTTTTTTGAATCAGTACGTCAGGCTTAATCGAAATAAATTAAATTTGGAACGAAATACAAAGTTTTTATTTTCACGAAATTTGCAAGACATGTAGACCTCCAATTGGAATTTTTTCTCACGAACCGTAAGACGTAGAAAAAATCTGAGAACTTGAGAAGAACAAGTAGCAAATTTTATGTAAGAAATGTGCACCGGTTTGACTCTAGGACCGAAATTGACACCAATATGCCCGATTATTGAATTTTGAAAAAAATCCAAGGGTACCCCCTTTAAACATTTTTGGGCAAATTCCAATTTTAGGAAATTGTTTTTTTAATGTTAATATATACACTAGGTCTAACTTATTCCAAATATGTGTTTTTTTTCTATCCCCTACCCACAGTTTGGCAAAAATAATGGAAAAATCGAATTAAAAATTTTCAGTTTTTTCCATTTTCCGGCCAAACGGTGCATTTTCTCATAGGGGTATGTATATCTTTTTTGAATCAGTACGTCAGGCTTAATCGAAATAAATTAAATTTGGAACGAAATACAAAGTTTTTATTTTCACGAAATTTGCAAGACATGTAGACCTCCAATTGGAATTTTTTCTCACGAACCGTAAGACGTAGAAAAAATCTGAGAACTTGAGAAGAACAAGTAGCAAATTTTATGTAAGAAATGTGCACCGGTTTGACTCTAGGACCGGAATTGACGCCAATATATCCGATTAAAGGATGTTTAAATGATGAACAAATATTACAAAAAATTATAGTTTTTTCCATTTTCCGGCGAAACGGTGCATTTTCTCATAGGAGTATGTATATCTTTTTTGAATCAGTACGTCAGTCTTAATCGAAATAAATTAAATTTGGAACGAAATACAAGGTTTTTATTTTCACGAAATTTGCAAGACATGTAGACCTCCAATTGGATTTTTTTCTCACGAACCGTAAGACGTAGAAAAAATCTGAGAACTTGAGAAGAACAAGTAGCAAATTTTATGTAAGAAATGTGCACCGGTTTGACTCTAGGACCGAAATTGACACCAATATGCCCGATTATTGAATTTTGAAAAAAATCCAAGGGTACCCCCTTTAAACATTTTTGGGCAAATTCCAATTTTAGGAAATTGTTTTTTTAATGTTAATATATACACTAGGTCTAACTTATTCCAAATATGTGTTTTTTTTCTATCCCCTACCCACAGTTTGGCAAAAATAATGGAAAAATCGAATTAAAAATTTTCAGTTTTTTCCATTTTCCGGCCAAACGGTGCATTTTCTCATAGGGGTATGTATATCTTTTTTGAATCAGTACGTCAGGCTTAATCGAAATAAATTAAATTTGGAACGAAATACAAAGTTTTTATTTTCACGAAATTTGCAAGACATGTAGACCTCCAATTGGAATTTTTTCTCACGAACCGTAAGACGTAGAAAAAATCTGAGAACTTGAGAAGAACAAGTAGCAAATTTTATGTAAGAAATGTGCACCGGTTTGACTCTATGACCGGAATTGACGCCAATATATCCGATTAAAGGATGTTTAAATGATGAACAAATATTACAAAAAATTATAGTTTTTTCCATTTTCCGGCGAAACGGTGCATTTTCTCATAGGGGTATGTATATCTTTTTTGAATCAGTACGTCAGGCTTAATCGAAATAAATTAAATTTGGAACGAAATACAAAGTTTTTATTTTCACGAAATTTGCAAGACATGTAGACCTCCAATTGGATTTTTTTCTCACGAACCGTAAGACGTAGAAAAAATCTGAGAACTTGAGAAGAACAAGTAGCAAATTTTATGTAAGAAATGTGCACCGGTTTGACTCTAGGACCGAAATTGACACCAATATGCCCGATTATTGAATTTTGAAAAAAATCCAAGGGTACCCCCTTTAAACATTTTTGGGCAAATTCCAATTTTAGGAAATTGTTTTTTTAATGTTAATATATACACTAGGTCTAACTTATTCCAAATATGTGTTTTTTTTCTATCCCCTACACACAGTTTGGCAAAAATAATGGAAAAATCGAATTAAAAATTTTCAGTTTTTTCCATTTTCCGGCCAAACGGTGCATTTTCTCATAGGGGTATGTATATCTTTTTTGAATCAGTACGTCAGGCTTAATCGAAATAAATTAAATTTGGAACGAAATACAAAGTTTTTATTTTCACGAAATTTGCAAGACATGTAGACCTCCAATTGGAATTTTTTCTCACGAACCGTAAGACGTAGAAAAAATCTGAGAACTTGAGAAGAACAAGTAGCAAATTTTATGTAAGAAATGTGCACCGGTTTGACTCTAGGACCGAAATTGACACCAATATGCCCGATTATTGAATTTTGAAAAAAATCCAAGGGTACCCCCTTTAAACATTTTTGGGCAAATTCCAATTTTAGGAAATTGTTTTTTTAATGTTAATATATACACTAGGTCTAACTTATTCCAAATATGTGTTTTTTTTCTATCCCCTACCCACAGTTTGGCAAAAATAATGGAAAAATCGAATTAAAAATTTTCAGTTTTTTCCATTTTCCGGCCAAACGGTGCATTTTCTCATAGGGGTATGTATATCTTTTTTGAATCAGTACGTCAGGCTTAATCGAAATAAATTAAATTTGGAACGAAATACAAAGTTTTTATTTTTACGAAATTTGCAAGACATGTAGACCTCCAATTGGAATTTTTTCTCACGAACCGTAAGACGTAGAAAAAATCTGAGAACTTGAGAAGAACAAGTAGCAAATTTTATGTAAGAAATGTGCACCGGTTTGACTCTAGGACCGGAATTGACGCCAATATATCCGATTAAAGGATGTTTAAATGATGAACAAATATTACAAAAAATTATAGTTTTTTCCATTTTCCGGCGAAACGGTGCATTTTCTCATAGGAGTATGTATATCTTTTTTGAATCAGTACGTCAGTCTTAATCGAAATAAATTAAATTTGGAACGAAATACAAGGTTTTTATTTTCACGAAATTTGCAAGACATGTAGACCTCCAATTGGATTTTTTTCTCACGAACCGTAAGACGTAGAAAAAATCTGAGAACTTGAGAAGAACAAGTAGCAAATTTTATGTAAGAAATGTGCACCGGTTTGACTCTAGGACCGAAATTGACACCAATATGCCCGATTATTGAATTTTGAAAAAAATCCAAGGGTACCCCCTTTAAACATTTTTGGGCAAATTCCAATTTTAGGAAATTGTTTTTTTAATGTTAATATATACACTAGGTCTAACTTATTCCAAATATGTGTTTTTTTTCTATCCCCTACCCACAGTTTGGCAAAAATAATGGAAAAATCGAATTAAAAATTTTCAGTTTTTTCCATTTTCCGGCCAAACGGTGCATTTTCTCATAGGGGTATGTATATCTTTTTTGAATCAGTACGTCAGGCTTAATCGAAATAAATTAAATTTGGAACGAAATACAAAGTTTTTATTTTCACGAAATTTGCAAGACATGTAGACCTCCAATTGGAATTTTTTCTCACGAACCGTAAGACGTAGAAAAAATCTGAGAACTTGAGAAGAACAAGTAGCAAATTTTATGTAAGAAATGTGCACCGGTTTGACTCTATGACCGGAATTGACGCCAATATATCCGATTAAAGGATGTTTAAATGATGAACAAATATTACAAAAAATTATAGTTTTTTCCATTTTCCGGCGAAACGGTGCATTTTCTCATAGGGGTATGTATATCTTTTTTGAATCAGTACGTCAGGCTTAATCGAAATAAATTAAATTTGGAACGAAATACAAAGTTTTTATTTTCACGAAATTTGCAAGACATGTTGACCTCCAATTGGAATTTTTTCTCACGAACCGTACGACTTAGAAAAAATCTGAGAACTTAAGAAGAACAAGTAGCAAATTTTATGTAAGAAATGTGCACCGGTTTGACTCTAGGACCGAAATTGACACCAATATGCCCGATTATTGAATTTTGAAAAAAATCCAAGGGTACCCCCTTTAAACATTTTTGGGCAAATTCCAATTTTAGGAAATTGTTTTTTTAATGTTAATATATACACTAGGTCTAACTTATTCCAAATATGTGTTTTTTTTCTATCCCCTACCCACAGTTTGGCAAAAATAATGGAAAAATCGAATTAAAAATTTTCAGTTTTTTACATTTTCCGGCCAAACGGTGCATTTTCTCATAGGGGTATGTACATCTTTTTTGAATCAGTACGTCAGGCTTAATCGAAATAAATTAAATTTGGAACGAAATACAAAGTTTTTATTTTCACGAAATTTGCAAGACATGTAGACCTCCAATTGGAATTTTTTCTCACGAACCGTAAGACGTAGAAAAAATCTGAGAACTTGAGAAGAACAAGTAGCAAATTTTATGTAAGAAATGTGCACCGGTTTCACTCTATGACCGGAATTGACGCCAATATATCCGATTAAAGGATGTTTAAATGATGAACAAATATTACAAAAAATTATAGTTTTTTCCATTTTCCGGCGAAACGGTGCATTTTCTCATAGGAGTATGTATATCTTTTTTGAATCAGTACGTCAGGCTTAATCGAAATAAATTAAATTTGGAACGAAATACAAAGTTTTTATTTTCACGAAATTTGCAAGACATGTTGACCTCCAATTGGAATTTTTTCTCACGAACCGTACGACTTAGAAAAAATCTGAGAACTTAAGAAGAACAAGTAGCAAATTTTATGTAAGAAATGTGCACCGGTTTGACTCTAGGACCGAAATTGACACCAATATGCCCGATTATTGAATTTTGAAAAAAATCCAAGGGTACCCCCTTTAAACATTTTTGGGCAAATTCCAATTTTAGGAAATTGTTTTTTTAATGTTAATATATACACTAGGTCTAACTTATTCCAAATATGTGTTTTTTTTCTATCCCCTACCCACAGTTTGGCAAAAATAATGGAAAAATCCAATTAAAAATTTTCAGTTTTTTCCATTTTCCGGCCAAACGGTGCATTTTCTCATAGGGGTATGTATATCTTTTTTGAATCAGTACGTCAGACTTAATCGAAATAAATTAAATTTGGAACGAAATACAAGGTTTTTATTTTCACGAAATTTGCAAGACATGTAGACTTCCAATTGGAATTTTTTCTCACGAACCGTAAGACGTAGAAAAAATCTGAGAACTTGAGAAGAACAAGTAGCAAATTTTATGTAAGAAATGTGCACCGGTTTGACTCTAGGACCGAAATTGACACCAATATGCCCGATTATTGAATTTTGAAAAAAATCCAAGGGTACCCCCTTTAAACATTTTTGGGCAAATTCCAATTTTAGGAAATTGTTTTTTTAATGTTAATATATACACTAGGTCTAACTTATTCCAAATATGTGTTTTTTTTCTATCCCCTACCCACAGTTTGGCAAAAATAATGGAAAAATCGAATTAAAAATTTTCAGTTTTTTCCATTTTCCGGCCAAACGGTGCATTTTCTCATAGGGGTATGTATATCTTTTTTGAATCAGTACGTCAGGCTTAATCGAAATAAATTAAATTTGGAACGAAATACAAAGTTTTTATTTTCACGAAATTTGCAAGACATGTAGACCTCCAATTGGAATTTTTTCTCACGAACCGTAAGACGTAGAAAAAATCTGAGAACTTGAGAAGAACAAGTAGCAAATTTTATGTAAGAAATGTGCACCGGTTTGACTCTAGGACCGGAATTGACGCCAATATATCCGATTAAAGGATGTTTAAATGATGAACAAATATTACAAAAATTATAGTTTTTTCCATTTTCCGGCGAAACGGTGCATTTTCTCATAGGAGTATGTATATCTTTTTTGAATCTGTACGTCAGGCTTAATCGAAATAAATTAAATTTGGAACGAAATACAAGGTTTTTATTTTCACGAAATTTGCAAGACATGTAGACCTCCAATTGGATTTTTTTCTCACGAACCGTAAGACGTAGAAAAAATCTGAGAACTTGAGAAGAACAAGTAGCAAATTTTATGTAAGAAATGTGCACCGGTTTGACTCTATGACCGGAATTGACGCCAATATATCCGATTAAAGGATGTTTAAATGATGAACAAATATTACAAAAAATTATAGTTTTTTCCATTTTCCGGCGAAACGGTGCATTTTCTCATAGGGGTATGTATATCTTTTTTGAATCAGTACGTCAGGCTTAATCGAAATAAATTAAATTTGGAACGAAATACAAAGTTTTTATTTTCACGAAATTTGCAAGACATGTAGACCTCCAATTGGAATTTTTTCTCACGAACCGTAAGACGTAGAAAAAATCTGAGAACTTGAGAAGAACAAGTAGCAAATTTTATGTAAGAAATGTGCACCGGTTTGACTCTATGACCGGAATTGACGCCAATATATCCGATTAAAGGATGTTTAAATGATGAACAAATATTACAAAAAATTATAGTTTTTTCCATTTTCCGGCGAAACGGTGCATTTTCTCATAGGAGTATGTATATCTTTTTTGAATCAGTACGTCAGGCTTAATCGAAATAAATTAAATTTGGAACGAAATACAAAGTTTTTATTTTCACGAAATTTGCAAGACATGTTGACCTCCAATTGGAATTTTTTCTCACGAACCGTACGACTTAGAAAAAATCTGAGAACTTAAGAAGAACAAGTAGCACATTTTATGTAAGAAATGTGCACCGGTTTGACTCTAGGACCGAAATTGACACCAATATGCCCGATTATTGAATTTTGAAAAAAATCCAAGGGTACCCCCTTTAAACATTTTTGGGCAAATTCCAATTTTAGGAAATTGTTTTTTTAATGTTAATATATACACTAGGTCTAACTTATTCCAAATATGTGTTTTTTTTCTATCCCCTACCCACAGTTTGGCAAAAATAATGAAAAAATCCAATTAAAAATTTTCAGTTTTTTCCATTTTCCGGCCAAACGGTGCATTTTCTCATAGGGGTATGTATATCTTTTTTGAATCAGTACGTCAGACTTAATCGAAATAAATTAAATTTGGAACGAAATACAAGGTTTTTATTTTCACGAAATTTGCAAGACATGTAGACTTCCAATTGGATTTTTTTCTCACGAACCGTAAGACGTAGAAAAAATCTGAGAACTTGAGAAGAACAAGTAGCAAATTTTATGTAAGAAATGTGCACCGGTTTGACTCTAGGACCGAAATTGACACCAATATGCCCGATTATTGAATTTTGAAAAAAATCCAAGGGTACCCCCTTTAAACATTTTTGGGCAAATTCCAATTTTAGGAAATTGTTTTTTTAATGTTAATATATACACTAGGTCTAACTTATTCCAAATATGTGTTTTTTTTCTATCCCCTACCCACAGTTTGGCAAAAATAATGGAAAAATCGAATTAAAAATTTTCAGTTTTTTCCATTTTCCGGCCAAACGGTGCATTTTCTCATAGGGGTATGTATATCTTTTTTGAATCAGTACGTCAGGCTTAATCGAAATAAATTAAATTTGGAACGAAATACAAAGTTTTTATTTTCACGAAATTTGCAAGACATGTAGACCTCCAATTGGAATTTTTTCTCACGAACCGTAAGACGTAGAAAAAATCTGAGAACTTGAGAAGAACAAGTAGCAAATTTTATGTAAGAAATGTGCACCGGTTTGACTCTAGGACCGGAATTGACGCCAATATATCCGATTAAAGGATGTTTAAATGATGAACAAATATTACAAAAATTATAGTTTTTTCCATTTTCCGGCGAAACGGTGCATTTTCTCATAGGAGTATGTATATCTTTTTTGAATCAGTACGTCAGGCTTAATCGAAATAAATTAAATTTGGAACGAAATACAAGGTTTTTATTTTCACGAAATTTGCAAGACATGTAGACCTCCAATTGGATTTTTTTCTCACGAACCGTAAGACGTAGAAAAAATCTGAGAACTTGAGAAGAACAAGTAGCAAATTTTATGTAAGAAATGTGCACCGGTTTGACTCTAGGACCGAAATTGACACCAATATGCCCGATTATTGAATTTTGAAAAAAATCCAAGGGTACCCCCTTTAAACATTTTTGGGCAAATTCCAATTTTAGGAAATTGTTTTTTTAATGTTAATATATACACTAGGTCTAACTTATTCCAAATATGTGTTTTTTTTCTATCCCCTACCCACAGTTTGGCAAAAATAATGGAAAAATCGAATTAAAAATTTCAGTTTTTTCCATTTTCCGGCCAAACGGTGCATTTTCTCATAGGAGTATGTATATCTTTTTTGAATCAGTACGTCAGGCTTAATCGAAATAAATTAAATTTGGAACGAAATACAAAGTTTTTATTTTCACGACATTTGCAAGACATGTAGACCTCCAATTGGAATTTTTTCTCACGAACCGTAAGACGTAGAAAAAATCTGAGAACTTGAGAAGAACAAGTAGCAAATTTTATGTAAGAAATGTGCACCGGTTTGACTCTAGGACCGGAATTGACGCCAATATATCCGATTAAAGGATGTTTAAATGATGAACAAATATTACAAAAAATTATAGTTTTTTCCATTTTCCGGCGAAACGGTGCATTTTCTCATAGAGGTATGTATATCTTTTTTGAATCAGTACGTCAGGCTTAATCGAAATAAATTAAATTTGGAACGAAATACAAGGTTTTTATTTTCACGAAATTTGCAAGACATGTAGACCTCCAATTGGATTTTTTTCTCACGAACCGTAAGACGTAGAAAAAATCTGAGAACTTGAGAAGAACAAGTAGC
The DNA here is from genome assembly GCF_040954645.1 of Diabrotica undecimpunctata. Taxonomy (NCBI): domain Eukaryota; kingdom Metazoa; phylum Arthropoda; class Insecta; order Coleoptera; family Chrysomelidae; genus Diabrotica; species Diabrotica undecimpunctata. Next base: position 110,372 of record NW_027311969.1, on the reverse strand, counting down.
AAATTTTATGTAAGAAATGTGCACCGGTTTGACTCTAGGACCGAAATTGACACCAATATGCCCGATTATTGAATTTTGAAAAAAATCCAAGGGTACCCCCTTTAAACATTTTTGGGCAAATTCCAATTTTAGGAAATTGTTTTTTTAATGTTAATATATACACTAGGTCTAACTTATTCCAAATATGTGTTTTTTTTCTATCCCCTACCCACAGTTTGGCAAAAATAATGGAAAAATCGAATTAAAAATTTTCAGTTTTTTCCATTTTCCGGCCAAACGGTGCATTTTCTCATAGGGGTATGTATATCTTTTTTGAATCAGTACGTCAGGCTTAATCGAAATAAATTAAATTTGGAACGAAATACAAAGTTTTTATTTTTACGAAATTTGCAAGACATGTAGACCTCCAATTGGAATTTTTTCTCACGAACCGTAAGACGTAGAAAAAATCTGAGAACTTGAGAAGAACAAGTAGCAAATTTTATGTAAGAAATGTGCACCGGTTTGACTCTAGGACCGGAATTGACGCCAATATATCCGATTAAAGGATGTTTAAATGATGAACAAATATTACAAAAAATTATAGTTTTTTCCATTTTCCGGCGAAACGGTGCATTTTCTCATAGGAGTATGTATATCTTTTTTGAATCAGTACGTCAGTCTTAATCGAAATAAATTAAATTTGGAACGAAATACAAGGTTTTTATTTTCACGAAATTTGCAAGACATGTAGACCTCCAATTGGATTTTTTTCTCACGAACCGTAAGACGTAGAAAAAATCTGAGAACTTGAGAAGAACAAGTAGCAAATTTTATGTAAGAAATGTGCACCGGTTTGACTCTAGGACCGAAATTGACACCAATATGCCCGATTATTGAATTTTGAAAAAAATCCAAGGGTACCCCCTTTAAACATTTTTGGGCAAATTCCAATTTTAGGAAATTGTTTTTTTAATGTTAATATATACACTAGGTCTAACTTATTCCAAATATGTGTTTTTTTTCTATCCCCTACCCACAGTTTGGCAAAAATAATGGAAAAATCGAATTAAAAATTTTCAGTTTTTTCCATTTTCCGGCCAAACGGTGCATTTTCTCATAGGGGTATGTATATCTTTTTTGAATCAGTACGTCAGGCTTAATCGAAATAAATTAAATTTGGAACGAAATACAAAGTTTTTATTTTCACGAAATTTGCAAGACATGTAGACCTCCAATTGGAATTTTTTCTCACGAACCGTAAGACGTAGAAAAAATCTGAGAACTTAAGAAGAACAAGTAGCAAATTTTATGTAAGAAATGTGCACCGGTTTGACTCTAGGACCGGAATTGACGCCAATATATCCGATTAAAGGATGTTTAAATGATGAACAAATATTACAAAAAATTATAGTTTTTTCCATTTTCCGGCGAAACGGTGCATTTTCTCATAGGGGTATGTATATCTTTTTTGAATCAGTACGTCAGGCTTAATCGAAATAAATTAAATTTGGAACGAAATACAAGGTTTTTATTTTCACGAAATTTGCAAGACATGTAGACCTCCAATTGGATTTTTTTCTAACGAACCGTAAGACGTAGAAAAAATCTGAGAACTTGAGAAGAACAAGTAGCAAATTTTATGTAAGAAATGTGCACTGGTTTGACTCTAGGACCGAAATTGACACCAATATGCCCGATTATTGAATTTTGAAAAAAATCCAAGGGTACCCCCTTTAAACATTTTTGGGCAAATTCCAATTTTAGGAAATTGTTTTTTTAATGTTAATATATACACTAGGTCTAACTTATTCCAAATATGTGTTTTTTTTCTATCCCCTACCCACAGTTTGGCAAAAATAATGGAAAAATCGAATTAAAAATTTTCAGTTTTTTCCATTTTCCGGCCAAACGGTGCATTTTCTCATAGGGGTATGTATATCTTTTTTGAATCAGTACGTCAGGCTTAATCGAAATAAATTAAATTTGAAACGAAATAAAAGGTTTTTATTTTCACGAAATTTGCAAGACATGTAGACCTCCAATTGGATTTTTTTCTCACGAACCGTAAGACGTAGAAAAAATCTGAGAACTTGAGAAGAACAAGTAGCAAATTTTATGTAAGAAATGTGCACCGGTTTGACTCTAGGACCGAAATTGACACCAATATGCCCGATTATTGAATTTTGAAAAAAATCCAAGGGTACCCCCTTTAAACATTTTTGGGCAAATTCCAATTTTAGGAAATTGTTTTTTTTTATGTTAATATATACACTAGGTCTAACTTATTCCAAATATGTGTTTTTTTTCTATCCCCTACCCACAGTTTGGCAAAAATAATGGAAAAATCGAATTAAAAATTTTCAGTTTTTTACATTTTCCGGCCAAACGGTGCATTTTCTCATAGGGGTATGTATATCTTTTTTGAATCAGTACGTCAGGCTTAATCGAAATAAATTAAATTTGAAACGAAATACAAAGTTTTTATTTTCACGAAATTTGCAAGACATGTAGACCTCCAATTGGAATTTTTTCTCACGAACCGTAAGACGTAGAAAAAATCTGAGAACTTGAGAAGAACAAGTAGCAAATTTTATGTAAGAAATGTGCACCGGTTTGACTCTATGACCGGAATTGACGCCAATATATCCGATTAAAGGATGTTTAAATGATGAACAAATATTACAAAAAATTATAGTTTTTTCCATTTCCCGGCGAAACGGTGCATTTTCTCATAGGGGTTTGTATATCTTTTTTGAATCAGTACGTCAGGCTTAATCGAAATGAATTAAATTCGGAACGAAATACAAAGTTTTTATTTTCACGAAATTTGCAAGACATGTAGACCTCCAATTAAAATTTTTTCTCACGAACCGTAAGACGTAGAAAAAATCTGAGAACTTGAGAAGAACAAGTAGCAAATTTTATGTAAGAAATGTGCACCGGTTTGACTCTAGGACCGAAATTGACACTAATATGCCCGATTATTGAATTTTGAAAAAAATCCAAGGGTACCCCCTTTAAACATTTTTGGGCAAATTCCAATTTTAGGAAATTGTTTTTTTAATGTTAATATATACACTAGGTCTAACTTATTCCAAATATGTGTTTTTTTTCTATCCCCTACCCACAGTTTGGCAAAAATAATGGAAAAATCGAATTAAAAATTTTCAGTTTTTTCCATTTTCCGGCCAAACGGTGCATTTTCTCATAGGGGTATGTATATCTTTTTTGAATCTGTACGTCAGGCTTAATCGAAATAAATTAAATTTGGAACGAAATACAAGGTTTTTATTTTCACGAAATTTGCAAGACATGTAGACCTCCAATTGGAATTTTTTCTCACGAACCGTAAGACGTAGAAAAAATCTGAGAACTTGAGAAGAACAAGTAGCAAATTTTATGTAAGAAATGTGCACCGGTTTGACTCTATGACCGGAATTGACGCCAATATATCCGATTAAAGGATGTTTAAATGATGAACAAATATTACAAAAAATTATAGTTTTTTCCATTTTCCGGCGAAACGGTGCATTTTCTCATAGGGGTATGTATATCTTTTTTGAATCAGTACGTCAGGCTTAATCGAAATAAATTAAATTTGGAACGAAATACAAAGTTTTTATTTTCACGAAATTTGCAAGACATGTTGACCTCCAATTGGAATTTTTTCTCACGAACCGTACGACTTAGAAAAAATCTGAGAACTTAAGAAGAACAAGTAGCAAATTTTATGTAAGAAATGTGCACCGGTTTGACTCTAGGACCGAAATTGACACCAATATGCCCGATTATTGAATTTTGAAAAAAATCCAAGGGTACCCCCTTTAAACATTTTTGGGCAAATTCCAATTTTAGGAAATTGTTTTTTTAATGTTAATATATACACTAGGTCTAACTTATTCCAAATATGTGTTTTTTTTCTATCCCCTACCCACAGTTTGGCAAAAATAATGGAAAAATCCAATTAAAAATTTTCAGTTTTTTCCATTTTCCGGCCAAACGGTGCATTTTCTCATAGGGGTATGTATATCTTTTTTGAATCAGTACGTCAGACTTAATCGAAATAAATTAAATTTGGAACGAAATACAAGGTTTTTATTTTCACGAAATTTGCAAGACATGTAGACTTCCAATTGGAATTTTTTCTTACGAACCGTAAGACGTAGAAAAAATCTGAGAACTTGAGAAGAACAAGTAGCAAATTTTATGTAAGAAATGTGCACCGGTTTGACTCTAGGACCGAAATTGACACCAATATGCCCGATTATTGAATTTTGAAAAAAATCCAAGGGTACCCCCTTTAAACATTTTTGGGCAAATTCCAATTTTAGGAAATTGTTTTTTTAATGTTAATATATACACTAGGTCTAACTTATTCCAAATATGTGTTTTTTTTCTATCCCCTACCCACAGTTTGGCAAAAATAATGGAAAAATCGAATTAAAAATTTTCAGTTTTTTCCATTTTCCGGCCAAACGGTGCATTTTCTCATAGGGGTATGTATATCTTTTTTGAATCAGTACGTCAGGCTTAATCGAAATAAATTAAATTTGGAACGAAATACAAAGTTTTTATTTTCACGAAATTTGCAAGACATGTAGACCTCCAATTGGAATTTTTTCTCACGAACCGTAAGACGTAGAAAAAATCTGAGAACTTGAGAAGAACAAGTAGCAAATTTTATGTAAGAAATGTGCACCGGTTTGACTCTAGGACCGGAATTGACGCCAATATATCCGATTAAAGGATGTTTAAATGATGAACAAATATTACAAAAATTATAGTTTTTTCCATTTTCCGGCGAAACGGTGCATTTTCTCATAGGAGTATGTATATCTTTTTTGAATCTGTACGTCAGGCTTAATCGAAATAAATTAAATTTGGAACGAAATACAAGGTTTTTATTTTCACGAAATTTGCAAGACATGTAGACCTCCAATTGGATTTTTTTCTCACGAACCGTAAGACGTAGAAAAAATCTGAGAACTTGAGAAGAACAAGTAGCAAATTTTATGTAAGAAATGTGCACCGGTTTGACTCTATGACCGGAATTGACGCCAATATATCCGATTAAAGGATGTTTAAATGATGAACAAATATTACAAAAAATTATAGTTTTTTTCCATTTTCCGGCGAAACGGTGCATTTTCTCATAGGGGTATGTATATCTTTTTTGAATCAGTACGTCAGGCTTAATCGAAATAAATTAAATTTGGAACGAAATACAAAGTTTTTATTTTCACGAAATTTGCAAGACATGTAGACCTCCAATTGGAATTTTTTCTCACGAACCGTAAGACGTAGAAAAAATCTGAGAACTTGAGAAGAACAAGTAGCAAATTTTATGTAAGAAATGTGCACCGGTTTGACTCTATGACCGGAATTGACGCCAATATATCCGATTAAAGGATGTTTAAATGATGAACAAATATTACAAAAAATTATAGTTTTTTCCATTTTCCGGCGAAACGGTGCATTTTCTCATAGGAGTATGTATATCTTTTTTGAATCAGTACGTCAGGCTTAATCGAAATAAATTAAATTTGGAACGAAATACAAAGTTTTTATTTTCACGAAATTTGCAAGACATGTTGACCTCCAATTGGAATTTTTTCTCACGAACCGTACGACTTAGAAAAAATCTGAGAACTTAAGAAGAATAAGTAGCACATTTTATGTAAGAAATGTGCACCGGTTTGACTCTAGGACCGAAATTGACACCAATATGCCCGATTATTGAATTTTGAAAAAAATCCAAGGGTACCCCCTTTAAACATTTTTGGGCAAATTCCAATTTTAGGAAATTGTTTTTTTAATGTTAATATATACACTAGGTCTAACTTATTCCAAATATGTGTTTTTTTTCTATCCCCTACCCACAGTTTGGCAAAAATAATGGAAAAATCGAATTAAAAATTTTCAGTTTTTTCCATTTTCCGGCCAAACGGTGCATTTTCTCATAGGGGTATGTATATCTTTTTTGAATCAGTACGTCAGGCTTAATCGAAATAAATTAAATTTGGAACGAAATACAAAGTTTTTATTTTCACGAAATTTGCAAGACATGTAGACCTCCAATTGGAATTTTTTCTCACGAACCGTAAGACGTAGAAAAAATCTGAGAACTTGAGAAGAACAAGTAGCAAATTTTATGTAAGAAATGTGCACCGGTTTGACTCTAGGACCGGAATTGACGCCAATATATCCGATTAAAGGATGTTTAAATGATGAACAAATATTACAAAAATTATAGTTTTTTCCATTTTCCGGCGAAACGGTGCATTTTCTCATAGGAGTATGTATATCTTTTTTGAATCAGTACGTCAGGCTTAATCGAAATAAATTAAATTTGGAACGAAATACAAGGTTTTTATTTTCACGAAATTTGCAAGACATGTAGACCTCCAATTGGATTTTTTTCTCACGAACCGTAAGACGTAGAAAAAATCTGAGAACTTGAGAAGAACAAGTAGCAAATTTTATGTAAGAAATGTGCACCGGTTTGACTCTAGGACCGAAATTGACACCAATATGCCCGATTATTGAATTTTGAAAAAAATCCAAGGGTACCCCCTTTAAACATTTTTGGGCAAATTCCAATTTTAGGAAATTGTTTTTTTAATGTTAATATATACACTAGGTCTAACTTATTCCAAATATGTGTTTTTTTTCTATCCCCTACCCACAGTTTGGCAAAAATAATGGAAAAATCGAATTAAAAATTTTCAGTTTTTTCCATTTTCCGGCCAAACGGTGCATTTTCTCATAGGAGTATGTATATCTTTTTTGAATCAGTACGTCAGGCTTAATCGAAATAAATTAAATTTGGAACGAAATACAAAGTTTTTATTTTCACGACATTTGCAAGACATGTAGACCTCCAATTGGAATTTTTTCTCACGAACCGTAAGACGTAGAAAAAATCTGAGAACTTGAGAAGAACAAGTAGCAAATTTTATGTAAGAAATGTGCACCGGTTTGACTCTAGGACCGGAATTGACGCCAATATATCCGATTAAAGGATGTTTAAATGATGAACAAATATTACAAAAAATTATAGTTTTTTCCATTTTCCGGCGAAACGGTGCATTTTCTCATAGAGGTATGTATATCTTTTTTGAATCAGTACGTCAGGCTTAATCGAAATAAATTAAATTTGGAACGAAATACAAGGTTTTTATTTTCACGAAATTTGCAAGACATGTAGACCTCCAATTGGATTTTTTTCTCACGAACCGTAAGACGTAGAAAAAATCTGAGAACTTGAGAAGAACAAGTAGCAAATTTTATGTAAGAAATGTGCACCGGTTTGACTCTAGGACCGAAATTGACACCAATATGCCCGATTATTGAATTTTGAAAAAAATCCAAGGGTACCCCCTTTAAACATTTTTGGGCAAATTCCAATTTTAGGAAATTGTTTTTTTAATGTTAATATATACACTAGGTCTAACTTATTCCAAATATGTGTTTTTTTTCTATCCCCTACCCACAGTTTGGCAAAAATAATGGAAAAATCGAATTAAAAATTTTCAGTTTTTTCCATTTTCCGGCCAAACGGTGCATTTTCTCATAGGGGTATGTATATCTTTTTTGAATCAGTACGTCAGGCTTAATCGAAATAAATTAAATTTGGAACGAAATACAAAGTTTTTATTTTTACGAAATTTGCAAGACATGTAGACCTCCAATTGGAATTTTTTCTCACGAACCGTAAGACGTAGAAAAAATCTGAGAACTTGAGAAGAACAAGTAGCAAATTTTATGTAAGAAATGTGCACCGGTTTGACTCTAGGACCGGAATTGACGCCAATATATCCGATTAAAGGATGTTTAAATGATGAACAAATATTACAAAAAATTATAGTTTTTTCCATTTTCCGGCGAAACGGTGCATTTTCTCATAGGAGTATGTATATCTTTTTTGAATCAGTACGTCAGTCTTAATCGAAATAAATTAAATTTGGAACGAAATACAAGGTTTTTATTTTCACGAAATTTGCAAGACATGTAGACCTCCAATTGGATTTTTTTCTCACGAACCGTAAGACGTAGAAAAAATCTGAGAACTTGAGAAGAACAAGTAGCAAATTTTATGTAAGAAATGTGCACCGGTTTGACTCTATGACCGGAATTGACGCCAATATATCCGATTAAAGGATGTTTAAATGATGAACAAATATTACAAAAAATTATAGTTTTTTCCATTTTCCGGCGAAACGGTGCATTTTCTCATAGGGGTTTGTATATCTTTTTTGAATCAGTACGTCAGGCTTAATCGAAATGAATTAAATTCGGAACGAAATACAAAGTTTTTATTTTCACGAAATTTGCAAGACATGTAGACCTCCAATTAAAATTTTTTCTCACGAACCGTAAGACGTAGAAAAAATCTGAGAACTTGAGAAGAACAAGTAGCAAATTTTATGTAAGAAATGTGCACCGGTTTGACTCTAGGACCGAAATTGACACTAATATGCCCGATTATTGAATTTTGAAAAAAATCCAAGGGTACCCCCTTTAAACATTTTTGGGCAAATTCCAATTTTAGGAAATTGTTTTTTTAATGTTAATATATACACTAGGTCTAACTTATTCCAAATATGTGTTTTTTTTCTATCCCCTACCCACAGTTTGGCAAAAATAATGGAAAAATCGAATTAAAAATTTTCAGTTTTTTCCATTTTCCGGCCAAACGGTGCATTTTCTCATAGGGGTATGTATATCTTTTTTGAATCTGTACGTCAGGCTTAATCGAAATAAATTAAATTTGGAACGAAATACAAGGTTTTTATTTTCACGAAATTTGCAAGACATGTAGACCTCCAATTGGAATTTTTTCTCACGAACCGTAAGACGTAGAAAAAATCTGAGAACTTGAGAAGAACAAGTAGCAAATTTTATGTAAGAAATGTGCACCGGTTTGACTCTATGACCGGAATTGACGCCAATATATCCGATTAAAGGATGTTTAAATGATGAACAAATATTACAAAAAATTATAGTTTTTTCCATTTTCCGGCGAAACGGTGCATTTTCTCATAGGGGTATGTATATCTTTTTTGAATCAGTACGTCAGGCTTAATCGAAATAAATTAAATTTGGAACGAAATACAAGGTTTTTATTTTCACGAAATTTGCAAGACATGTAGACCTCCAATTGGAATTTTTTCTCACGAACCGTAAGACGTAGAAAAAATCTGAGAACTTGAGAAGACAAGTAGCAAATTTTATGTAAGAAATGTGCACCGGTTTGACTCTATGACCGGAATTGACGCCAATATATCCGATTAAAGGATGTTTAAATGATGAACAAATATTACAAAAAATTATAGTTTTTTCCATTTTCCGGCGAAACGGTGCATTTTCTCATAGGGGTATGTATATCTTTTTTGAATCAGTACGTCAGGCTTAATCGAAATAAATTAAATTTGGAACGAAATACAAGGTTTTTATTTTCACGAAATTTGCAAGACATGTAGACCTCCAATTGGATTTTTTTCTCACGAACCGTAAGACGTAGAAAAAATCTGAGAACTTGAGAAGAACAAGTAGCAAATTTTATGTAAGAAATGTGCACCGGTTTGACTCTAGGACCGAAATTGACACCAATATGCCCGATTATTGAATTTTGAAAAAAATCCAAGGGTACCCCCTTTAAACATTTATGGGCAAATTCCAATTTTAGGAAATTGTTTTTTTTTATGTTAATATATACACTAGGTCTAACTTATTCCAAATATGTGTTTTTTTTCTATCCCCTACCCACAGTTTGGCAAAAATAATGGAAAAATCGAATTAAAAATTTTCAGTTTTTTCCATTTTCCGGCCAAACGGTGCATTTTCTCATAGGGGTATGTATATCTTTTTTGAATCTGTACGTCAGGCTTAATCGAAATAAATTAAATTTGGAACGAAATACAAGGTTTTTATTTTCACGAAATTTGCAAGACATGTAGACCTCCAATTGGAATTTTTTCTCACGAACCGTAAGACGTAGAAAAAATCTGAGAACTTGAGAAGAACAAGTAGCAAATTTTATGTAAGAAATGTGCACCGGTTTGACTCTAGGACCGAAATTGACACTAATATGCCCGATTATTGAATTTTGAAAAAAATCCAAGGGTACCCCCTTTAAACATTTTTGGGCAAATTCCAATTTTAGGAAATTGTTTTTTTAATGTTAATATATACACTAGGTCTAACTTATTCCAAATATGTGTTTTTTTTCTATCCCCTACCCACAGTTTGGCAAAAATAATGGAAAAATCGAATTAAAAATTTTCAATTTTTTTCCATTTTCCGGCCAAACGGTGCATTTTCTCATAGGGGTATGTATATCTTTTTTGAATCAGTACGTCAGGCTTAATCGAAATAAATTAAATTTGGAACGAAATACAAGGTTTTTATTTTCACGAAATTTGCAAGACATGTAGACCTCCAATTGGAATTTTTTCTCACGAACCGTAAGACGTAGAAAAAATCTGAGAACTTGAGAAGACAAGTAGCAAATTTTATGTAAGAAATGTGCACCGGTTTGACTCTATGACCGGAATTGACGCCAATATATCCGATTAAAGGATGTTTAAATGATGAACAAATATTACAAAAAATTATAGTTTTTTCCATTTTCCGGCGAAACGGTGCATTTTCTCATAGGGGTATGTATATCTTTTTTGAATCAGTACGTCAGGCTTAATCGAAATAAATTAAATTTGGAACGAAATACAAGGTTTTTATTTTCACGAAATTTGCAAGACATGTAGACCTCCAATTGGATTTTTTTCTCACGAACCGTAAGACGTAGAAAAAATCTGAGAACTTGAGAAGAACAAGTAGCAAATTTTATGTAAGAAATGTGCACCGGTTTGACTCTAGGACCGAAATTGACACCAATATGCCCGATTATTGAATTTTGAAAAAAATCCAAGGGTACCCCCTTTAAACATTTATGGGCAAATTCCAATTTTAGGAAATTGTTTTTTTTTATGTTAATATATACACTAGGTCTAACTTATTCCAAATATGTGTTTTTTTTCTATCCCCTACCCACAGTTTGGCAAAAATAATGGAAAAATCGAATTAAAAATTTTCAGTTTTTTCCATTTTCCGGCCAAACGGTGCATTTTCTCATAGGGGTATGTATATCTTTTTTGAATCTGTACGTCAGGCTTAATCGAAATAAATTAAATTTGGAACGAAATACAAGGTTTTTATTTTCACGAAATTTGCAAGACATGTAGACCTCCAATTGGAATTTTTTCTCACGAACCGTAAGACGTAGAAAAAATCTGAGAACTTGAGAAGAACAAGTAGCAAATTTTATGTAAGAAATGTGCACCGGTTTGACTCTAGGACCGAAATTGACACTAATATGCCCGATTATTGAATTTTGAAAAAAATCCAAGGGTACCCCCTTTAAACATTTTTGGGCAAATTCCAATTTTAGGAAATTGTTTTTTTAATGTTAATATATACACTAGGTCTAACTTATTCCAAATATGTGTTTTTTTTCTATCCCCTACCCACAGTTTGGCAAAAATAATGGAAAAATCGAATTAAAAATTTTCAGTTTTTTCCATTTTCCGGCCAAACGGTGCATTTTCTCATAGGGGTATGTATATCTTTTTTGAATCAGTACGTCAGGCTTAATCGAAATAAATTAAATTTGGAACGAAATACAAAGTTTTTATTTTCACGACATTTGCAAGACATGTAGACCTCCAATTGGAATTTTTTCTCACGAACCGTAAGACGTAGAAAAAATCTGAGAACTTGAGAAGAACAAGTAGCAAATTTTATGTAAGAAATGTGCACCGGTTTGACTCTAGGACCGGAATTGACGCCAATATATCCGATTAAAGGATGTTTAAATGATGAACAAATATTACAAAAAATTATAGTTTTTTCCATTTTCCGGCGAAACGGTGCATTTTCTCATAGAGGTATGTATATCTTTTTTGAATCAGTACGTCAGGCTTAATCGAAATAAATTAAATTTGGAACGAAATACAAGGTTTTTATTTTCACGAAATTTGCAAGACATGTAGACCTCCAATTGGATTTTTTTCTCACGAACCGTAAGACGTAGAAAAAATCTGAGAACTTGAGAAGAACAAGTAGCAAATTTTATGTAAGAAATGTGCACCGGTTTGACTCTAGGACCGAAATTGACACCAATATGCCCGATTATTGAATTTTGAAAAAAATCCAAGGGTACCCCCTTTAAACATTTTTGGGCAAATTCCAATTTTAGGAAATTGTTTTTTTAATGTTAATATATACACTAGGTCTAACTTATTCCAAATATGTGTTTTTTTTCTATCCCCTACCCACAGTTTGGCAAAAATAATGGAAAAATCGAATTAAAAATTTTCAGTTTTTTCCATTTTCCGGCCAAACGGTGCATTTTCTCATAGGGGTATGTATATCTTTTTTGAATCAGTACGTCAGGCTTAATCGAAATAAATTAAATTTGGAACGAAATACAAAGTTTTTATTTTTACGAAATTTGCAAGACATGTAGACCTCCAATTGGAATTTTTTCTCACGAACCGTAAGACGTAGAAAAAATCTGAGAACTTGAGAAGAACAAGTAGCAAATTTTATGTAAGAAATGTGCACCGGTTTGACTCTAGGACCGGAATTGACGCCAATATATCCGATTAAAGGATGTTTAAATGATGAACAAATATTACAAAAAATTATAGTTTTTTCCATTTTCCGGCGAAACGGTGCATTTTCTCATAGGAGTATGTATATCTTTTTTGAATCAGTACGTCAGTCTTAATCGAAATAAATTAAATTTGGAACGAAATACAAGGTTTTTATTTTCACGAAATTTGCAAGACATGTAGACCTCCAATTGGATTTTTTTCTCACGAACCGTAAGACGTAGAAAAAATCTGAGAACTTGAGAAGAACAAGTAGCAAATTTTATGTAAGAAATGTGCACCGGTTTGACTCTAGGACCGAAATTGACACCAATATGCCCGATTATTGAATTTTGAAAAAAATCCAAGGGTACCCCCTTTAAACATTTTTGGGCAAATTCCAATTTTAGGAAATTGTTTTTTTAATGTTAATATATACACTAGGTCTAACTTATTCCAAATATGTGTTTTTTTTCTATCCCCTACCCACAGTTTGGCAAAAATAATGGAAAAATCGAATTAAAAATTTTCAGTTTTTTCCATTTTCCGGCCAAACGGTGCATTTTCTCATAGGGGTATGTATATCTTTTTTGAATCAGTACGTCAGGCTTAATCGAAATAAATTAAATTTGGAACGAAATACAAAGTTTTTATTTTCACGAAATTTGCAAGACATGTAGACCTCCAATTGGAATTTTTTCTCACGAACCGTAAGACGTAGAAAAGATCTGAGAACTTAAGAAGAACAAGTAGCAAATTTTATGTAAGAAATGTGCACCGGTTTGACTCTAGGACCGGAATTGACGCCAATATATCCGATTAAAGGATGTTTAAATGATGAACAAATATTACAAAAAATTATAGTTTTTTCCATTTTCCGGCGAAACGGTGCATTTTCTCATAGGGGTATGTATATCTTTTTTGAATCAGTACGTCAGGCTTAATCGAAATAAATTAAATTTGGAACGAAATACAAGGTTTTTATTTTCACGAAATTTGCAAGACATGTAGACCTCCAATTGGATTTTTTTCTAACGAACCGTAAGACGTAGAAAAAATCTGAGAACTTGAGAAGAACAAGTAGCAAATTTTATGTAAGAAATGTGCACTGGTTTGACTCTAGGACCGAAATTGACACCAATATGCCCGATTATTGAATTTTGAAAAAAATCCAAGGGTACCCCCTTTAAACATTTTTGGGCAAATTCCAATTTTAGGAAATTGTTTTTTTAATGTTAATATATACACTAGGTCTAACTTATTCCAAATATGTGTTTTTTTTCTATCCCCTACCCACAGTTTGGCAAAAATAATGGAAAAATCGAATTAAAAATTTTCAGTTTTTTCCATTTTCCGGCCAAACGGTGCATTTTCTCATAGGGGTATGTATATCTTTTTTGAATCAGTACGTCAGGCTTAATCGAAATAAATTAAATTTGAAACGAAATACAAGGTTTTTATTTTCACGAAATTTGCAAGACATGTAGACCTCCAATTGGATTTTTTTCTCACGAACCGTAAGACGTAGAAAAAATCTGAGAACTTGAGAAGAACAAGTAGCAAATTTTATGTAAGAAATGTGCACCGGTTTGACTCTAGGACCGAAATTGACACCAATATGCCCGATTATTGAATTTTGAAAAAAATCCAAGGGTACCCCCTTTAAACATTTTTGGGCAAATTCCAATTTTAGGAAATTGTTTTTTTTTATGTTAATATATACACTAGGTCTAACTTATTCCAAATATGTGTTTTTTTTCTATCCCCTACCCACAGTTTGGCAAAAATAATGGAAAAATCGAATTAAAAATTTTCAGTTTTTTACATTTTCCGGCCAAACGGTGCATTTTCTCATAGGGGTATGTATATCTTTTTTGAATCAGTACGTCAGGCTTAATCGAAATAAATTAAATTTGAAACGAAATACAAAGTTTTTATTTTCACGAAATTTGCAAGACATGTAGACCTCCAATTGGAATTTTTTCTCACGAACCGTAAGACGTAGAAAAAATCTGAGAACTTGAGAAGAACAAGTAGCAAATTTTATGTAAGAAATGTGCACCGGTTTGACTCTATGACCGGAATTGACGCCAATATATCCGATTAAAGGATGTTTAAATGATGAACAAATATTACAAAAAATTATAGTTTTTTCCATTTTCCGGCGAAACGGTGCATTTTCTCATAGGGGTTTGTATATCTTTTTTGAATCAGTACGTCAGGCTTAATCGAAATGAATTAAATTCGGAACGAAATACAAAGTTTTTATTTTCACGAAATTTGCAAGACATGTAGACCTCCAATTAAAATTTTTTCTCACGAACCGTAAGACGTAGAAAAAATCTGAGAACTTGAGAAGAACAAGTAGCAAATTTTATGTAAGAAATGTGCACCGGTTTGACTCTAGGACCGAAATTGACACTAATATGCCCGATTATTGAATTTTGAAAAAAATCCAAGGGTACCCCCTTTAAACATTTTTGGGCAAATTCCAATTTTAGGAAATTGTTTTTTTAATGTTAATATATACACTAGGTCTAACTTATTCCAAATATGTGTTTTTTTTCTATCCCCTACCCACAGTTTGGCAAAAATAATGGAAAAATCGAATTAAAAATTTTCAGTTTTTTCCATTTTCCGGCCAAACGGTGCATTTTCTCATAGGGGTATGTATATCTTTTTTGAATCTGTACGTCAGGCTTAATCGAAATAAATTAAATTTGGAACGAAATACAAGGTTTTTATTTTCACGAAATTTGCAAGACATGTAGACCTCCAATTGGAATTTTTTCTCACGAACCGTAAGACGTAGAAAAAATCTGAGAACTTGAGAAGAACAAGTAGCAAATTTTATGTAAGAAATGTGCACCGGTTTGACTCTATGACCGGAATTGACGCCAATATATCCGATTAAAGGATGTTTAAATGATGAACAAATATTACAAAAAATTATAGTTTTTTCCATTTTCCGGCGAAACGGTGCATTTTCTCATAGGGGTATGTATATCTTTTTTGAATCAGTACGTCAGGCTTAATCGAAATAAATTAAATTTGGAACGAAATACAAGGTTTTTATTTTCACGAAATTTGCAAGACATGTAGACCTCCAATTGGAATTTTTTCTCACGAACCGTAAGACGTAGAAAAAATCTGAGAACTTGAGAAGACAAGTAGCAAATTTTATGTAAGAAATGTGCACCGGTTTGACTCTATGACCGGAATTGACGCCAATATATCCGATTAAAGGATGTTTAAATGATGAACAAATATTACAAAAAATTATAGTTTTTTCCATTTTCCGGCGAAACGGTGCATTTTCTCATAGGGGTATGTATATCTTTTTTGAATCAGTACGTCAGGCTTAATCGAAATAAATTAAATTTGGAACGAAATACAAGGTTTTTATTTTCACGAAATTTGCAAGACATGTAGACCTCCAATTGGATTTTTTTCTCACGAACCGTAAGACGTAGAAAAAATCTGAGAACTTGAGAAGAACAAGTAGCAAATTTTATGTAAGAAATGTGCACCGGTTTGACTCTAGGACCGAAATTGACACCAATATGCCCGATTATTGAATTTTGAAAAAAATCCAAGGGTACCCCCTTTAAACATTTATGGGCAAATTCCAATTTTAGGAAATTGTTTTTTTTTATGTTAATATATACACTAGGTCTAACTTATTCCAAATATGTGTTTTTTTTCTATCCCCTACCCACAGTTTGGCAAAAATAATGGAAAAATCGAATTAAAAATTTTCAGTTTTTTCCATTTTCCGGCCAAACGGTGCATTTTCTCATAGGGGTATGTATATCTTTTTTGAATCTGTACGTCAGGCTTAATCGAAATAAATTAAATTTGGAACGAAATACAAGGTTTTTATTTTCACGAAATTTGCAAGACATGTAGACCTCCAATTGGAATTTTTTCTCACGAACCGTAAGACGTAGAAAAAATCTGAGAACTTGAGAAGAACAAGTAGCAAATTTTATGTAAGAAATGTGCACCGGTTTGACTCTAGGACCGAAATTGACACTAATATGCCCGATTATTGAATTTTGAAAAAAATCCAAGGGTACCCCCTTTAAACATTTTTGGGCAAATTCCAATTTTAGGAAATTGTTTTTTTAATGTTAATATATACACTAGGTCTAACTTATTCCAAATATGTGTTTTTTTTCTATCCCCTACCCACAGTTTGGCAAAAATAATGGAAAAATCGAATTAAAAATTTTCAGTTTTTTCCATTTTCCGGCCAAACGGTGCATTTTCTCATAGGGGTATGTATATCTTTTTTGAATCAGTACGTCAGGCTTAATCGAAATAAATTAAATTTGGAACGAAATACAAGGTTTTTATTTTCACGAAATTTGCAAGACATGTAGACCTCCAATTGGAATTTTTTCTCACGAACCGTAAGACGTAGAAAAAATCTGAGAACTTGAGAAGACAAGTAGCAAATTTTATGTAAGAAATGTGCACCGGTTTGACTCTATGACCGGAATTGACGCCAATATATCCGATTAAAGGATGTTTAAATGATGAACAAATATTACAAAAAATTATAGTTTTTTCCATTTTCCGGCGAAACGGTGCATTTTCTCATAGGGGTATGTATATCTTTTTTGAATCAGTACGTCAGGCTTAATCGAAATAAATTAAATTTGGAACGAAATACAAGGTTTTTATTTTCACGAAATTTGCAAGACATGTAGACCTCCAATTGGATTTTTTTCTCACGAACCGTAAGACGTAGAAAAAATCTGAGAACTTGAGAAGAACAAGTAGCAAATTTTATGTAAGAAATGTGCACCGGTTTGACTCTAGGA
Organism: Diabrotica undecimpunctata; assembly: GCF_040954645.1. Lineage (NCBI taxonomy): Eukaryota > Metazoa > Arthropoda > Insecta > Coleoptera > Chrysomelidae > Diabrotica > Diabrotica undecimpunctata. The sequence goes on along the minus strand of NW_027311969.1, from coordinate 92,908 downwards.
CCGAAATTGACACCAATATGCCCGATTATTGAATTTTGAAAAAAATCCAAGGGTACCCCCTTTAAACATTTATGGGCAAATTCCAATTTTAGGAAATTGTTTTTTTTTATGTTAATATATACACTAGGTCTAACTTATTCCAAATATGTGTTTTTTTTCTATCCCCTACCCACAGTTTGGCAAAAATAATGGAAAAATCGAATTAAAAATTTTCAGTTTTTTCCATTTTCCGGCCAAACGGTGCATTTTCTCATAGGGGTATGTATATCTTTTTTGAATCTGTACGTCAGGCTTAATCGAAATAAATTAAATTTGGAACGAAATACAAGGTTTTTATTTTCACGAAATTTGCAAGACATGTAGACCTCCAATTGGAATTTTTTCTCACGAACCGTAAGACGTAGAAAAAATCTGAGAACTTGAGAAGAACAAGTAGCAAATTTTATGTAAGAAATGTGCACCGGTTTGACTCTAGGACCGAAATTGACACTAATATGCCCGATTATTGAATTTTGAAAAAAATCCAAGGGTACCCCCTTTAAACATTTTTGGGCAAATTCCAATTTTAGGAAATTGTTTTTTTAATGTTAATATATACACTAGGTCTAACTTATTCCAAATATGTGTTTTTTTTCTATCCCCTACCCACAGTTTGGCAAAAATAATGGAAAAATCGAATTAAAAATTTTCAGTTTTTTCCATTTTCCGGCCAAACGGTGCATTTTCTCATAGGGGTATGTATATCTTTTTTGAATCAGTACGTCAGGCTTAATCGAAATAAATTAAATTTGGAACGAAATACAAGGTTTTTATTTTCACGAAATTTGCAAGACATGTAGACCTCCAATTGGATTTTTTTCTCACGAACCGTAAGACGTAGAAAAAATCTGAGAACTTGAGAAGAACAAGTAGCAAATTTTATGTAAGAAATGTGCACCGGTTTGACTCTAGGACCGAAATTGACACCAATATGCCCGATTATTGAATTTTGAAAAAAATCCAAGGGTACCCCCTTTAAACATTTTTGGGCAAATTCCAATTTTAGGAAATTGTTTTTTTTTATGTTAATATATACACTAGGTCTAACTTATTCCAAATATGTGTTTTTTTTTCTATCCCCTACCCACAGTTTGGCAAAAATAATGGAAAAATCGAATTAAAAATTTTCAGTTTTTTCCATTTTCCGGCCAAACGGTGCATTTTCTCATAGGGGTATGTATATCTTTTTTGAATCAGTACGTCAGGCTTAATCGAAATAAATTAAATTTGGAACGAAATACAAAGTTTTTATTTTCACGAAATTTGCAAGACATGTAGACCTCCAATTGGAATTTTTTCTCACGAACCGTAAGACATAGAAAAAATCTGAGAACTTGAGAAGAACAAGTAGCAAATTTTATGTAAGAAATGTGCACCGGTTTGACTCTATGACCGGAATTGACGCCAATATATCCGATTAAAGGATGTTTAAATGATGAACAAATATTACAAAAAAATATAGTTTTTTCCATTTTCCGGCGAAACGGTGCATTTTCTCATAGGGGTATGTATATCTTTTTTGAATCAGTACGTCAGGCTTAATCGAAATAAATTAAATTTGGAACGAAATACAAGGTTTTTATTTTCACGAAATTTGCAAGACATGTAGACCTCCAATTGGATTTTTTTCTCACGAACCGTAAGACGTAGAAAAAATCTGAGAACTTGAGAACAACAAGTAGCAAATTTTATGTAAGAAATGTGCACCGGTTTGACTCTAGGACCGAAATTGACACCAATATGCCCGATTATTGAATTTTGAAAAAAATCCAAGGGTACCCCCTTTAAACATTTTTGGGCAAATTCCAATTTTAGGAAATTGTTTTTTTTTATGTTAATATATACACTAGGTCTAACTTATTCCAAATATGTGTTTTTTTTCTATCCCCTACCCACAGTTTGGCAAAAATAATGGAAAAATCGAATTAAAAATTTTCAGTTTTTTCCATTTTCCGGCCAAACGGTGCATTTTCTCATAGGGGTATGTATATCTTTTTTGAATCAGTACGTCAGGCTTAATCGAAATGAATTAAATTCGGAACGATATACAAAGTTTTTATTTTCACGAAATTTGCAAGACATGTAGACCTCCAATTAAAATTTTTTCTCACGAACCGTAAGACGTAGAAAAAATCTGAGAACTTGAGAAGAACAAGTAGCAAATTTTATGTAAGAAATGTGCACCGGTTTGACTCTAGGACCGAAATTGACACTAATATGCCCGATTATTGAATTTTGAAAAAAATCCAAGGGTACCCCCTTTAAACATTTTTGGGCAAATTCCAATTTTAGGAAATTGTTTTTTTAATGTTAATATATACACTAGGTCTAACTTATTCCAAATATGTGTTTTTTTTCTATCCCCTACCCACAGTTTGGCAAAAATAATGGAAAAATCGAATTAAAAATTTTCAGTTTTTTCCATTTTCCGGCCAAACGGTGCATTTTCTCATAGGGGTATGTATATCTTTTTTGAATCAGTACGTCAGGCTTAATCGAAATAAATTAAATTTGGAACGAAATACAAGGTTTTTATTTTCACGAAATTTGCAAGACATGTAGACCTCCAATTGGAATTTTTTCTCACGAACCGTAAGACGTAGAAAAAATCTGAGAACTTGAGAAGAACAAGTAGCAAATTTTATGTAAGAAATGTGCACCGGTTTGACTCTATGACCGGAATTGACGCCAATATATCCGATTAAAGGATGTTTAAATGATGAACAAATATTACAAAAAATTATAGTTTTTTCCATTTTCCGGCGAAACGGTGCATTTTCTCATAGGGGTATGTATATCTTTTTTGAATCAGTACGTCAGGCTTAATCGAAATAAAATAAATTTGGAACGAAATACAAGGTTTTTATTTTCACGAAATTTGCAAGACATGTAGACCTCCAATTGGATTTTTTTCTCACGAACCGTAAGACGTAGAAAAAATCTGAGAACTTGAGAAGAACAAGTAGCAAATTTTATGTAAGAAATGTGCACCGGTTTGACTCTAGGACCGAAATTGACACCAATATGCCCGATTATTGAATTTTGAAAAAAATCCAAGGGTACCCCCTTTAAACATTTATGGGCAAATTCCAATTTTAGGAAATTGTTTTTTTTTATGTTAATATATACACTAGGTCTAACTTATTCCAAATATGTGGTTTTTCTATCCCCTACCCACAGTTTGGCAAAAATAATGGAAAAATCGAATTAAAAATTTTCAGTTTTTTCCATTTTCCGGCCAAACGGTGCATTTTCTCATAGGGGTATGTATATCTTTTTTGAATCAGTACGTCAGGCTTAATCGAAATAAATTAAATTTGGAACGAAATACAAAGTTTTTATTTTCACGAAATTTGCAAGACATGTAGACCTCCAATTAAAATTTTTTCTCACGAACCGTAAGACGTAGAAAAAATCTGAGAACTTGAGAAGAACAAGTAGCAAATTTTATGTAAGAGATGTGCACCGGTTTGACTCTAGGACCGAAATTGACACCAATATGCCCGATTATTGAATTTTGAAAAAAATCCAAGGGTACCCCCTTTAAACATTTTTGGGCAAATTCCAATTTTAGGAAATTGTTTTTTTTTATGTTAATATATACACTAGGTCTAACTTATTCCAAATATGTGTTTTTTTTCTATCCCCTACCCACAGTTTGGCAAAAATAATGGAAAAATCGAATTAAAAATTTTCAGTTTTTTCCATTTTCCGGCCAAACGGTGCATTTTCTCATAGGGGTATGTATATCTTTTTTGAATCAGTACGTCAGGCTTAATCGAAATAAATTAAATTTGGAACGAAATACAAGGTTTTTATTTTCACGAAATTTGCAAGACATGTAGACCTCCAATTGGAATTTTTTCTCACGAACCGTAAGACGTAGAAAAAATCTGAGAACTTGAGAAGAACAAGTAGCAAATTTTATGTAAGAAATGTGCACCGGTTTGACTCTATGACCGGAATTGACGCCAATATATCCGATTAAAGGATGTTTAAATGATGAACAAATATTACAAAAAATTATAGTTTTTTCCATTTTCCGGCGAAACGGTGCATTTTCTCATAGGGGTATGTATATCTTTTTTGAATCAGTACGTCAGGCTTAATCGAAATGAATTAAATTCGGAACGATATACAAAGTTTTTATTTTCACGAAATTTGCAAGACATGTAGACCTCCAATTAAAATTTTTTCTCACGAACCGTAAGACGTAGAAAAAATCTGAGAACTTGAGAAGAACAAGTAGCAAATTTTATGTAAGAAATGTGCACCGGTTTGACTCTAGGACCGAAATTGACACCAATATGCCCGATTATTGAATTTTGAAAAAAATCCAAGGGTACCCCCTTTAAACATTTATGGGCAAATTCCAATTTTAGGAAATTGTTTTTTTTTATGTTAATATATACACTAGGTCTAACTTATTCCAAATATGTGTTTTTTTTCTATCCCCTACCCACAGTTTGGCAAAAATAATGGAAAAATCGAATTAAAAATTTTCAGTTTTTTCCATTTTCCGGCCAAACGGTGCATTTTCTCATAGGGGTATGTATATCTTTTTTGAATCAGTACGTCAGGCTTAATCGAAATAAATTAAATTTGGAACGAAATACAAAGTTTTTATTTTCACGAAATTTGCAAGACATGTAGACCTCCAATTGGAATTTTTTCTCACGAACCGTAAGACGTAGAAAAAATCTGAGAACTTGAGAAGAACAAGTAGCAAATTTTATGTAAGAAATGTGCACCGGTTTGACTCTATGACCGGAATTGACGCCAATATATCCGATTAAAGGATATTTAAATGATGAACAAATATTACAAAAAATTATAGTTTTTTCCATTTTCCGGCGAAACGGTGCATTTTCTCATAGGGGTATGTATATCTTTTTTGAATCAGTACGTCAGGCTTAATCGAAATAAATTAAATTCGGAACGAAATACAAAGTTTTTATTTTCACGAAATTTGCAAGACATGTAGACCTCCAATTAAAATTTTTTCTCACGAACCGTAAGACGTAGAAAAAATCTGAGAACTTGAGAAGAACAAGTAGCAAATTTTATGTAAGAAATGTGCACCGGTTTGACTCTAGGACCGAAATTGACACTAATATGCCCGATTATTGAATTTTGAAAAAAATCCAAGGGTACCCCCTTTAAACATTTTTGGGCAAATTCCAATTTTAGGAAATTGTTTTTTTTTTATGTTAATATATACACTAGGTCTAACTTATTCCAAATATGTGTTTTTTTTCTATCCCCTACCCACAGTTTGGCAAAAATAATGGAAAAATCGAATTAAAAATTTTCAGTTTTTTCCATTTTCCGGCCAAACGGTTTATTTTCTCATAGGGGTATGTATATCTTTTTTGAATCAGTACGTCAGGCTTAATCGAAATAAATTAAATTTGGAACGAAATACAAAGTTTTTATTTTCACGAAATTTGCAAGACATGTAGACCTCCAATTGGAATTTTTTCTCACGAACCGTAAGACGTAGAAAAAATCTGAGAACTTGAGAAGAACAAGTAGCAAATTTTATGTAAGAAATGTGCACCGGTTTGACTCTAGGACCGAAATTGACACCAATATGCCCGATTATTGAATTTTGAAAAAAATCCAAGGGTACCCCCTTTAAACATTTTTGGGCAAATTCCAATTTTAGGAAATTGTTTTTTTAATGTTAATATATACACTAGGTCTAACTTATTCCAAATATGTGTTTTTTTTCTATCCCCTACCCACAGTTTGGCAAAAATAATGGAAAAATCGAATTAAAAATTTTCAGTTTTTTCCATTTTCCGGCCAAACGGTGCATTTTCTCATAGGGGTATGTATATCTTTTTTGAATCAGTACGTCAGGCTTAATCGAAATAAATTAAATTTGGAACGAAATACAAGGTTTTTATTTTCACGAAATTTGCAAGACATGTAGACCTCCAATTGGATTTTTTTCTCACGAACCGTAAGACGTAGAAAAAATCTGAGAACTTGAGAAGAACAAGTAGCAAATTTTATGTAAGAAATGTGCACCGGTTTGACTCTAGGACCGAAATTGACACCAATATGCCCGATTATTGAATTTTGAAAAAAATCCAAGGGTACCCCCTTTAAACATTTTTGGGCAAATTCCAATTTTAGGAAATTGTTTTTTTTTATGTTAATATATACACTAGGTCTAACTTATTCCAAATATGTGTTTTTTTTTCTATCCCCTACCCACAGTTTGGCAAAAATAATGGAAAAATCGAATTAAAAATTTTCAGTTTTTTCCATTTTCCGGCCAAACGGTGCATTTTCTCATAGGGGTATGTATATCTTTTTTGAATCAGCACGTCAGGCTTAATCGAAATAAATTAAATTTGGAACGAAATACAAAGTTTTTATTTTCACGAAATTTGCAAGACATGTAGACCTCCAATTGGAATTTTTTCTCACGAACCGTAAGACATAGAAAAAATCTGAGAACTTGAGAAGAACAAGTAGCAAATTTTATGTAAGAAATGTGCACCGGTTTGTCTCTATGACCGGAATTGACGCCAATATATCCGATTAAAGGATGTTTAAATGATGAACAAATATTACAAAAAAATATAGTTTTTTCCATTTTCCGGCGAAACGGTGCATTTTCTCATAGGGGTATGTATATCTTTTTTGAATCAGTACGTCAGGCTTAATCGAAATAAATTAAATTTGGAACGAAATACAAGGTTTTTATTTTCACGAAATTTGCAAGACATGTAGACCTCCAATTGGATTTTTTTCTCACGAACCGTAAGACGTAGAAAAAATCTGAGAACTTGAGAAGAACAAGTAGCAAATTTTATGTAAGAAATGTGCACCGGTTTGACTCTAGGACCGAAATTGACACCAATATGCCCGATTATTGAATTTTGAAAAAAATCCAAGGGTACCCCCTTTAAACATTTATGGGCAAATTCCAATTTTAGGAAATTGTTTTTTTTTATGTTAATATATACACTAGGTCTAACTTATTCCAAATATGTGTTTTTTTTCTATCCCCTACCCACAGTTTGGCAAAAATAATGGAAAAATCGAATTAAAAATTTTCAGTTTTTTCCATTTTCCGGCCAAACGGTGCATTTTCTCATAGGGGTATGTATATCTTTTTTGAATCTGTACGTCAGGCTTAATCGAAATAAATTAAATTTGGAACGAAATACAAGGTTTTTATTTTCACGAAATTTGCAAGACATGTAGACCTCCAATTGGAATTTTTTCTCACGAACCGTAAGACGTAGAAAAAATCTGAGAACTTGAGAAGAACAAGTAGCAAATTTTATGTAAGAAATGTGCACCGGTTTGACTCTAGGACCGAAATTGACACTAATATGCCCGATTATTGAATTTTGAAAAAAATCCAAGGGTACCCCCTTTAAACATTTTTGGGCAAATTCCAATTTTAGGAAATTGTTTTTTTAATGTTAATATATACACTAGGTCTAACTTATTCCAAATATGTGTTTTTTTTCTATCCCCTACCCACAGTTTGGCAAAAATAATGGAAAAATCGAATTAAAAATTTTCAGTTTTTTCCATTTTCCGGCCAAACGGTGCATTTTCTCATAGGGGTATGTATATCTTTTTTGAATCAGTACGTCAGGCTTAATCGAAATAAATTAAATTTGGAACGAAATACAAGGTTTTTATTTTCACGAAATTTGCAAGACATGTAGACCTCCAATTGGATTTTTTTCTCACGAACCGTAAGACGTAGAAAAAATCTGAGAACTTGAGAAGAACAAGTAGCAAATTTTATGTAAGAAATGTGCACCGGTTTGACTCTAGGACCGAAATTGACACCAATATGCCCGATTATTGAATTTTGAAAAAAATCCAAGGGTACCCCCTTTAAACATTTTTGGGCAAATTCCAATTTTAGGAAATTGTTTTTTTTTATGTTAATATATACACTAGGTCTAACTTATTCCAAATATGTGTTTTTTTTTCTATCCCCTACCCACAGTTTGGCAAAAATAATGGAAAAATCGAATTAAAAATTTTCAGTTTTTTCCATTTTCCGGCCAAACGGTGCATTTTCTCATAGGGGTATGTATATCTTTTTTGAATCAGTACGTCAGGCTTAATCGAAATAAATTAAATTTGGAACGAAATACAAAGTTTTTATTTTCACGAAATTTGCAAGACATGTAGACCTCCAATTGGAATTTTTTCTCACGAACCGTAAGACATAGAAAAAATCTGAGAACTTGAGAAGAACAAGTAGCAAATTTTATGTAAGAAATGTGCACCGGTTTGACTCTATGACCGGAATTGACGCCAATATATCCGATTAAAGGATGTTTAAATGATGAACAAATATTACAAAAAAATATAGTTTTTTCCATTTTCCGGCGAAACGGTGCATTTTCTCATAGGGGTATGTATATCTTTTTTGAATCAGTACGTCAGGCTTAATCGAAATAAATTAAATTTGGAACGAAATACAAGGTTTTTATTTTCACGAAATTTGCAAGACATGTAGACCTCCAATTGGATTTTTTTCTCACGAACCGTAAGACGTAGAAAAAATCTGAGAACTTGAGAACAACAAGTAGCAAATTTTATGTAAGAAATGTGCACCGGTTTGACTCTAGGACCGAAATTGACACCAATATGCCCGATTATTGAATTTTGAAAAAAATCCAAGGGTACCCCCTTTAAACATTTTTGGGCAAATTCCAATTTTAGGAAATTGTTTTTTTTATGTTAATATATACACTAGGTCTAACTTATTCCAAATATGTGTTTTTTTTCTATCCCCTACCCACAGTTTGGCAAAAATAATGGAAAAATCGAATTAAAAATTTTCAGTTTTTTCCATTTTCCGGCCAAACGGTGCATTTTCTCATAGGGGTATGTATATCTTTTTTGAATCAGTACGTCAGGCTTAATCGAAATGAATTAAATTCGGAACGATATACAAAGTTTTTATTTTCACGAAATTTGCAAGACATGTAGACCTCCAATTAAAATTTTTTCTCACGAACCGTAAGACGTAGAAAAAATCTGAGAACTTGAGAAGAACAAGTAGCAAATTTTATGTAAGAAATGTGCACCGGTTTGACTCTAGGACCGAAATTGACACTAATATGCCCGATTATTGAATTTTGAAAAAAATCCAAGGGTACCCCCTTTAAACATTTTTGGGCAAATTCCAATTTTAGGAAATTGTTTTTTTAATGTTAATATATACACTAGGTCTAACTTATTCCAAATATGTGTTTTTTTTCTATCCCCTACCCACAGTTTGGCAAAAATAATGGAAAAATCGAATTAAAAATTTTCAGTTTTTTCCATTTTCCGGCCAAACGGTGCATTTTCTCATAGGGGTATGTATATCTTTTTTGAATCAGTACGTCAGGCTTAATCGAAATAAATTAAATTTGGAACGAAATACAAGGTTTTTATTTTCACGAAATTTGCAAGACATGTAGACCTCCAATTGGAATTTTTTCTCACGAACCGTAAGACGTAGAAAAAATCTGAGAACTTGAGAAGAACAAGTAGCAAATTTTATGTAAGAAATGTGCACCGGTTTGACTCTATGACCGGAATTGACGCCAATATATCCGATTAAAGGATGTTTAAATGATGAACAAATATTACAAAAAATTATAGTTTTTTCCATTTTCCGGCGAAACGGTGCATTTTCTCATAGGGGTATGTATATCTTTTTTGAATCAGTACGTCAGGCTTAATCGAAATAAAATAAATTTGGAACGAAATACAAGGTTTTTATTTTCACGAAATTTGCAAGACATGTAGACCTCCAATTGGATTTTTTTCTCACGAACCGTAAGACGTAGAAAAAATCTGAGAACTTGAGAAGAACAAGTAGCAAATTTTATGTAAGAAATGTGCACCGGTTTGACTCTAGGACCGAAATTGACACCAATATGCCCGATTATTGAATTTTGAAAAAAATCCAAGGGTACCCCCTTTAAACATTTATGGGCAAATTCCAATTTTAGGAAATTGTTTTTTTTTATGTTAATATATACACTAGGTCTAACTTATTCCAAATATGTGGTTTTTCTATCCCCTACCCACAGTTTGGCAAAAATAATGGAAAAATCGAATTAAAAATTTTCAGTTTTTTCCATTTTCCGGCCAAACGGTGCATTTTCTCATAGGGGTATGTATATCTTTTTTGAATCAGTACGTCAGGCTTAATCGAAATAAATTAAATTTGGAACGAAATACAAAGTTTTTATTTTCACGAAATTTGCAAGACATGTAGACCTCCAATTAAAATTTTTTCTCACGAACCGTAAGACGTAGAAAAAATCTGAGAACTTGAGAAGAACAAGTAGCAAATTTTATGTAAGAGATGTGCACCGGTTTGACTCTAGGACCGAAATTGACACCAATATGCCCGATTATTGAATTTTGAAAAAAATCCAAGGGTACCCCCTTTAAACATTTTTGGGCAAATTCCAATTTTAGGAAATTGTTTTTTTTTATGTTAATATATACACTAGGTCTAACTTATTCCAAATATGTGTTTTTTTTCTATCCCCTACCCACAGTTTGGCAAAAATAATGGAAAAATCGAATTAAAAATTTTCAGTTTTTTCCATTTTCCGGCCAAACGGTGCATTTTCTCATAGGGGTATGTATATCTTTTTTGAATCAGTACGTCAGGCTTAATCGAAATAAATTAAATTTGGAACGAAATACAAGGTTTTTATTTTCACGAAATTTGCAAGACATGTAGACCTCCAATTGGAATTTTTTCTCACGAACCGTAAGACGTAGAAAAAATCTGAGAACTTGAGAAGAACAAGTAGCAAATTTTATGTAAGAAATGTGCACCGGTTTGACTCTATGACCGGAATTGACGCCAATATATCCGATTAAAGGATGTTTAAATGATGAACAAATATTACAAAAAATTATAGTTTTTTCCATTTTCCGGCGAAACGGTGCATTTTCTCATAGGGGTATGTATATCTTTTTTGAATCAGTACGTCAGGCTTAATCGAAATGAATTAAATTCGGAACGATATACAAAGTTTTTATTTTCACGAAATTTGCAAGACATGTAGACCTCCAATTAAAATTTTTTCTCACGAACCGTAAGACGTAGAAAAAATCTGAGAACTTGAGAAGAACAAGTAGCAAATTTTATGTAAGAAATGTGCACCGGTTTGACTCTAGGACCGAAATTGACACCAATATGCCCGATTATTGAATTTTGAAAAAAATCCAAGGGTACCCCCTTTAAACATTTATGGGCAAATTCCAATTTTAGGAAATTGTTTTTTTTTATGTTAATATATACACTAGGTCTAACTTATTCCAAATATGTGTTTTTTTTCTATCCCCTACCCACAGTTTGGCAAAAATAATGGAAAAATCGAATTAAAAATTTTCAGTTTTTTCCATTTTCCGGCCAAACGGTGCATTTTCTCATAGGGGTATGTATATCTTTTTTGAATCAGTACGTCAGGCTTAATCGAAATAAATTAAATTTGGAACGAAATACAAAGTTTTTATTTTCACGAAATTTGCAAGACATGTAGACCTCCAATTGGAATTTTTTCTCACGAACCGTAAGACGTAGAAAAAATCTGAGAACTTGAGAAGAACAAGTAGCAAATTTTATGTAAGAAATGTGCACCGGTTTGACTCTATGACCGGAATTGACGCCAATATATCCGATTAAAGGATATTTAAATGATGAACAAATATTACAAAAAATTATAGTTTTTTCCATTTTCCGGCAAAACGGTGCATTTTCTCATAGGGGTATGTATATCTTTTTTGAATCAGTACGTCAGGCTTAATCGAAATAAATTAAATTCGGAACGAAATACAAAGTTTTTATTTTCACGAAATTTGCAAGACATGTAGACCTCCAATTAAAATTTTTTCTCACGAACCGTAAGACGTAGAAAAAATCTGAGAACTTGAGAAGAACAAGTAGCAAATTTTATGTAAGAAATGTGCACCGGTTTGACTCTAGGACCGAAATTGACACTAATATGCCCGATTATTGAATTTTGAAAAAAATCCAAGGGTACCCCCTTTAAACATTTTTGGGCAAATTCCAATTTTAGGAAATTGTTTTTTTTTATGTTAATATATACACTAGGTCTAACTTATTCCAAATATGTGTTTTTTTTCTATCCCCTACCCACAGTTTGGCAAAAATAATGGAAAAATCGAATTAAAAATTTTCAGTTTTTTCCATTTTCCGGCCAAACGGTTTATTTTCTCATAGGGGTATGTATATCTTTTTTGAATCAGTACGTCAGGCTTAATCGAAATAAATTAAATTTGGAACGAAATACAAAGTTTTTATTTTCACGAAATTTGCAAGACATGTAGACCTCCAATTGGAATTTTTTCTCACGAACCGTAAGACGTAGAAAAAATCTGAGAACTTGAGAAGAACAAGTAGCAAATTTTATGTAAGAAATGTGCACCGGTTTGACTCTAGGACCGAAATTGACACCAATATGCCCGATTATTGAATTTTGAAAAAAATCCAAGGGTACCCCCTTTAAACATTTTTGGGCAAATTCCAATTTTAGGAAATTGTTTTTTTAATGTTAATATATACACTAGGTCTAACTTATTCCAAATTTGTGTTTTTTTTCTATCCCCTACCCACAGTTTGGCAAAAATAATGGAAAAATCCAATTAAAAATTTTCAGTTTTTTCCATTTTCCGGCCAAACGGTGCATTTTCTCATAGGGGTATGTATATCTTTTTTGAATCAATACGTCAGGCTTAATCGAAATAAATTAAATTTGGAACGAAATACAAAGTTTTTATTTTCACGAAATTTGCAAGACATGTAGACCTCCAATTGGAATTTTTTCTCACGAACCGTAAGACGTAGAAAAAATCTGAGAACTTGAGAAGAACAAGTAGCAAATTTTATGTAAGAAATGTGCACCGGTTTGACTCTAGGACCGGAATTGACGCCAATATATCCGATTAAAGGATGTTTAAATGATGAACAAATATTACAAAAAATTATAGTTTTTTCCATTTTCCGGCGAAACGGTGCATTTTCTCATAGGGGTATGTATATCTTTTTTGAATCAGTACGTCAGGCTTAATCGAAATAAATTAAATTTGGAACGAAATACAAAGTTTTTATTTTCACGAAATTTGCAAGACATGTAGACCTCCAATTGGAATTTTTTCTCACGAACCGTAAGACGTAGAAAAAATCTGAGAACTTGAGAAGAACAAGTAGCAAATTTTATGTAAGAAATGTGCACCGGTTTGACTCTATGACCGGAATTGACGCCAATATATCCGATTAAAGGATATTTAAATGATGAACAAATATTACAAAAAATTATAGTTTTTTCCATTTTCCGGCGAAACGGTGCATTTTCTCATAGGGGTATGTATATCTTTTTTGAATCAGTACGTCAGGCTTAATCGAAATAAATTAAATTCGGAACGAAATACAAAGTTTTTATTTTCACGAAATTTGCAAGACATGTAGACCTCCAATTAAAATTTTTTCTCACGAACCGTAAGACGTAGAAAAAATCTGAGAACTTGAGAAGAACAAGTAGCAAATTTTATGTAAGAAATGTGCACCGGTTTGACTCTAGGACCGAAATTGACACTAATATGCCCGATTATTGAATTTTGAAAAAAATCCAAGGGTACCCCCTTTAAACATTTTTGGGCAAATTCCAATTTTAGGAAATTGTTTTTTTTTATGTTAATATATACACTAGGTCTAACTTATTCCAAATATGTGTTTTTTTTCTATCCCCTACCCACAGTTTGGCAAAAATAATGGAAAAATCGAATTAAAAATTTTCAGTTTTTTCCATTTTCCGGCCAAACGGTTTATTTTCTCATAGGGGTATGTATATCTTTTTTGAATCAGTACGTCAGGCTTAATCGAAATAAATTAAATTTGGAACGAAATACAAAGTTTTTATTTTCACGAAATTTGCAAGACATGTAGACCTCCAATTGGAATTTTTTCTCACGAACCGTAAGACGTAGAAAAAATCTGAGAACTTGAGAAGAACAAGTAGCAAATTTTATGTAAGAAATGTGCACCGGTTTGACTCTAGGACCGGAATTGACGCCAATATATCCGATTAAAGGATGTTTAAATGATGAACAAATATTACAAAAAATTATAGTTTTTTCCATTTTCCGGCGAAACGGTGCATTTTCTCATAGGGGTATGTATATCTTTTTTGAATCAGTACGTCAGGCTTAATCGAAATAAATTAAATTCGGAACGAAATACAAAGTTTTTATTTTCACGAAATTTGCAAGACATGTAGACCTCCAATTGGAATTTTTTCTCACGAACCGTAAGACGTAGAAAAAATCTGAGAACTTGAGAAGAACAAGTAGCAAATTTTATGTAAGAAATGTGCACCGGTTTGACTCTATGACCGGAATTGACGCCAATATATCCGATTAAAGGATGTTTAAATGATGAACAAATATTACAAAAAATTATAGTTTTTTCCATTTTCCGGCGAAACGGTGCATTTTCTCATAGGGGTATGTATATCTTTTTTGAATCAGTACGTCAGGCTTAATCGAAATAAATTAAATTTGGAACAAAATACAAGGTTTTATTTTCACGAAATTTGCAAGACATGTAGACCTCCAATTGGAATTTTTTCTCACGAACCGTAAGACGTAGAAAAAATCTGAGAACTTGAGAAGAACAAGTAGCAAATTTTATGTAAGAAATGTGCACCGGTTTGACTCTATGACCGGAATTGACGCCAATATATCCGATTAAAGGATGTTTAAATGATGAACAAATATTACAAAAAATTATAGTTTTTTCCATTTTCCGGCGAAACGGTGCATTTTCTCATAGGGGTATGTATATCTTTTTTGAATCAGTACGTCAGGCTTAATCGAAATAAATTAAATTTGGAACGAAATACAAGGTTTTTATTTTCACGAAATTTGCAAGACATGTAGACCTCCAATTGGATTTTTTTCTCACGAACCGTAAGACGTAGAAAAAATCTGAGAACTTGAGAAGAACAAGTAGCAAATTTTATGTAAGAAATGTGCACCGGTTTGACTCTAGGACCGAAATTGACACCAATATGCCCGATTATTGAATTTTGAAAAAAATCCAAGGGTACCCCCTTTAAACATTTTTGGGCAAATTCCAATTTTAGGAAATTGTTTTTTTTTATGTTAATATATACACTAGGTCTAACTTATTCCAAATATGTGTTTTTTTTCTATCCCCTACCCACAGTTTGGCAAAAATAATGGAAAAATCGAATTAAAAATTTTCAGTTTTTTCCATTTCCGGCCAAACGGTGCATTTTCTCATAGGGGTATGTATATCTTTTTTGAATCAGTACGTCAGGCTTAATCGAAATAAATTAAATTTGGAACGAAATACAAAGTTTTTATTTTCACGAAATTTGCAAGACATGTAGACCTCCAATTGGAATTTTTTCTCACGAACCGTAAGACGTAGAAAAAATCTGAGAACTTGAGAAGAACAAGTAGCAAATTTTATGTAAGAAATGTGCACCGGTTTGACTCTAGGACCGGAATTGACGCCAATATATCCGATTAAAGGATGTTTAAATGATGAACAAATATTACAAAAAATTATAGTTTTTTCCATTTTCCGGCGAAACGGTGCGTTTTCTCATAGGGGAATGTATATCTTTTTTGAATCAGTACGTCAGGCTTAATCGAAATAAATTAAATTTGGAACGAAATACAAGGTTTTTATTTTCACGAAATTTGCAAGACATGTAGACCTCCAATTGGATTTTTTTCTCACGAACCGTAAGACGTAGAAAAAATCTGAGAACTTGAGAAGAACAAGTAGCAAATTTTATGTAAGAAATGTGCACCGGTTTGACTCTATGACCGGAATTGACGCCAATATATCCGATTAAAGGATGTTTAAATGATGAACAAATATTACAAAAAATTATAGTTTTTTCCATTTTCCGGCGAAACGGTGGATTTTCTCATAGGGGTATGTATATCTTTTTTGAATCAGTACGTCAGGCTTAATCGAAATAAATTAAATTTGGAACGAAATACAAAGTTTTTATTTTCACGAAATTTGCAAGACATGTTGACCTCCAATTGGAATTTTTTCTCACGAACCGTAAGACTTAGAAAAAATCTGAGAACTTAGGAAGAACAACTAGCAAATTTTATGTAAGAAATGTGCACCGGTTTGACTCTAGGACCGAAATTGACACCAATATGCCCGATTATTGAATTTTGAAAAAAATCCAAGGGTACCCCCTTTAAACATTTTTGGGCAAATTCCAATTTTAGGAAATTGTTTTTTTAATGTTAATATATACACTAGGTCTAACTTATTCCAAATATGTGTTTTTTTTCTATCCCCTACCCACAGTTTGGCAAAAATAATGGAAAAATCGAATTAAAAATTTTCAGTTTTTTCCATTTTCCGCCCAAACGGTGCATTTTCTCATAGGGGTATGTATATCTTTTTTGAATCAGTACGTCAGGCTTAATCGAAATAAATTAAATTTGGAACGAAATACAAAGTTTTTATTTTCACGAAATTTGCAAGACATGTAGACCTCCAATTGGAATTTTTTCTCACGAACCGTAAGACGTAGAAAAAATCTGAGAACTTGAGAAGAACAAGTAGCAAATTTTATGTAAGAAATGTGCACCGGTTTGACTCTAGGACCGGAATTGACGCCAATATATCCGATTAAAGGATGTTTAAATGATGAACAAATATTACAAAAAATTATAGTTTTTTCCATTTTCCGGCGAAACGGTGCATTTTCTTATAGGAGTATGTATATCTTTTTTGAATCAGTACGTCAGGCTTAATCGAAATAAATTAAATTTGGAACGAAATACAAGGTTTTTATTTTCACGAAATTTGCAAGACATGTAGACCTCCAATTGGATTTTTTTCTCACGAACCGTAAGACGTAGAAAAAATCTGAGAACTTGAGAAGAACAAGTAGCAAATTTTATGTAAGAAATGTGCACCGGTTTGACTCTAGGACCGAAATTGACACCAATATGCCCGATTATTGAATTTTGAAAAAAATCCAAGGGTACCCCCTTTAAACATTTTTGGGCAAATTCCAATTTTAGGAAATTGTTTTTTTAATGTTAATATATACACTAGGTCTAACTTATTCCAAATATGTGTTTTTTTTCTATCCCCTACCCACAGTTTGGCAAAAATAATGGAAAAATCGAATTAAAAATTTTCAGTTTTTTCCATTTTCCGGCCAAACGGTGCATTTTCTCATAGGGGTATGTATATCTTTTTTGAATCAGTACGTCAGGCTTAATCGAAATAAATTAAATTTGGAACGAAATACAAAGTTTTTATTTTCACGAAATTTGCAAGACATGTAGACCTCCAATTGGAATTTTTTCTCACGAACCGTAAGACGTAGAAAAAATCTGAGAACTTGAGAAGAACAAGTAGCAAATTTTATGTAAGAAATGTGCACCGGTTTGACTCTAGGACCGGAATTGACGCCAATATATCCGATTAAAGGATGTTTAAATGATGAACAAATATTACAAAAAATTATAGTTTTTTCCATTTTCCGGCGAAACGGTGCATTTTCTTATAGGAGTATGTATATCTTTTTTGAATCAGTACGTCAGGCTTAATCGAAATAAATTAAATTTGGAACGAAATACAAGGTTTTTATTTTCACGAAATTTGCAAGACATGTAGACCTCCAAAAGGATTTTTTTCTCACGAACCGTAAGACGTAGAAAAAATCTGAGAACTTGAGAAGAACAAGTAGCAAATTTTATGTAAGAAATGTGCACCGGTTTGACTCTAGGACCGAAATTGACACCAATATGCCCGATTATTGAATTTTGAAAAAAATCCAATGGTACCCCCTTTAAACATTTTTGGGCAAATTCCAATTTTAGGAAATTGTTTTTTTAATGTTAATATATACACTAGGTCTAACTTATTCCAAATATGTGTTTTTTTTCTATCCCCTACCCACAGTTTGGCAAAAATAATGGAAAAATCGAATTAAAAATTTTCAGTTTTTTCCATTTTCCGGCCAAACGGTGCATTTTCTCATAGGGGTATGTATATCTTTTTTGAATCAGTACGTCAGGCTTAATCGAAATAAATTAAATTTGGAACGAAATACAAAGTTTTTATTTTCACGAAATTTGCAAGACATGTAGACCTCCAATTGGAATTTTTTCTCACGAACCGTAAGACGTAGAAAAAATCTGAGAACTTGAGAAGAACAAGTAGCAAATTTTATGTAAGAAATGTGCACCGGTTTGACTCTAGGACCGAAATTGACACCAATATGCCCGATTATTGAATTTTGAAAAAAATCCAAGGGTACCCCCTTTAAACATTTTTGGGCAAATTCCAATTTTAGGAAATTGTTTTTTTAATGTTAATATATACACTAGGTCTAACTTATTCCAAATATGTGTTTTTTTTCTATCCCCTACCCACAGTTTGGCAAAAATTATGGAAAAATCGAATTAAAAATTTTCAGTTTTTTCCATTTTCCGGCCAAACGGTGCATTTTCTCATAGGGGTATGTATATCTTTTTTGAATCAATACGTCAGGCTTAATCGAAATAAATTAAATTTGGAACGAAATACAAAGTTTTTATTTTCACGAAATTTGCAAGACATGTAGACCTACAATTGGAATTTTTTCTCACGAACCGTAAGACGTAGAAAAAATCTGAGAACTTGAGAAGAACAAGTAGCAAATTTTATGTAAGAAATGTGTACCGGTTTGACTCTAGGACCGGAATTGACGCCAATATATCCGATTAAACGATGTTTAAATGATGAACAAATATTACAAAAAATTATAGTTTTTTCCATTTTCCGGCGAAACGGTGCATTTTCTCATAGGGGTATGTATATCTTTTTTGAATCAGTACGTCAGGGTTAATCGAAATAAATTAAATTTGGAACGAAATACAAGGTTTTTATTTTCACGAAATTTGCAAGACATGTAGACCTCCAATTGGATTTTTTTCTCACGAACCGTAAGACGTAGAAAAAATCTGAGAACTTGAGAAGGACAAGTAGCAAATTTTATGTAAGAAATGTGCACCGGTTTGACTCTAGGACCGAAATTGACACCAATATGCCCGATTATTGAATTTTGAAAAAAATCCAAGGGTACCCCCTTTAAACATTTTTGGGCAAATTCCAATTTTAGGAAATTGTTTTTTTAATGTTAATATATACACTAGGTCTAACTTATTCCAAATATGTGTTTTTTTTCTATCCCCTACCCACAGTTTGGCAAAAATAATGGAAAAATCGAATTAAAAATTTTCAGTTTTTTCCATTTTCCGGCCAAACGGTGCATTTTCTCATAGGGGTATGTATATCTTTTTTGAATCAGTACGTCAGGCTTAATCGAAATAAATTAAATTTGGAACGAAATACAAAGTTTTTATTTTCACGAAATTTGCAAGACATGTAGACCTCCAATTGGAATTTTTTCTCACGAACCGTAAGACGTAGAAAAAATCTGAGAACTTGAGAAGAACAAGTAGCAAATTATATGTAAGAAATGTGCACCGGTTTGACTCTAGGACCGGAATTGACGCCAATATATCCGATTAAAGGATGTTTAAATGATGAACAAATATTACAAAAAATTATAGTTTTTTCCATTTTCCGACGAAACGGTGCGTTGGGTATGTATATCTTTTTTGAATCAGTACGTCAGGCTTAATCGAAATAATTTAAATTTGGAACGAAATACAAGGTTTTTATTTTCACGAAATTTGCAAGACATGTAGACCTCCAATTGGATTTTTTTCTCACGAACCGTAAGACGTAGAAAAAATCTGAGAACTTGAGAAGAACAAGTAGCAAATTTTATGTAAGAAATGTGCACCGGTTTGACTCTATGACCGGAATTGACGCCAATATATCCGATTAAAGGATGTTTAAATGATGAACAAATATTACAAAAAATTATAGTTTTTTCCATTTTCCGGCGAAACGGTGCATTTTCTCATAGGAGTATGTATATCTTTTTTGAATCAGTACGTCAGGCTTAATCGAAATAAATTAAATTTGGAACGAAATACAAAGTTTTTATTTTCACGAAATTTGCAAGACATGTAGACCTCCAATTGGAATTTTTTCTCACGAACCGTAAGACGTAGAAAAAATCTAAGAACTTGAGAAGAACAAGTAGCAAATTTTATGTAGGAAATGTGCACCGGTTTGACTCTATGACCGGAATTGACGCCAATATATCCGATTAAAGGATGTTTAAATGATGAACAAATATTACAAAAAATTATAGTTTTTTCCATTTTCCGGCGAAACGGTGCATTTTCTCATAGGAGTATGTATATCTTTTTTGAATCAGTACGTCAGGCTTAATCGAAATAAATTAAATTTGGAACGAAATACAAAGTTTTTATTTTCACGAAATTTGCAAGACATGTTGACCTCCAATTGGAATTTTTTCTCACGAACCGTACGACTTAGAAAAAATCTGAGAACTTAAGAAGAACAAGTAGCAAATTTTATGTAAGAAATGTGCACCGGTTTGACTCTAGGACCGAAATTGACACCAATATGCCCGATTATTGAATTTTGAAAAAAATCCAAGGATACCCCCTTTAAACATTTTTGGGCAAATTCCAATTTTAGGAAATTGTTTTTTTAATGTTAATATATACACTAGGTCTAACTTATTCCAAATTTGTGTTTTTTTTCTATCCCCTACCCACAGTTTGGCAAAAAATAATGGAAAAATCCAATTAAAAATTTTTAGTTTTTTCCATTTTCCGGCCAAACGGTGCATTTTCTCATAGGGGTATGTATATCTTTTTTGAATCAGTACGTCAGACTTAATCGAAATAAATTAAATTTGGAACGAAATACAAGGTTTTTATTTTCACGAAATTTGCAAGACATGTAGACCTCCAATTGGATTTTTTTCTCACGAACCGTAAGACGTAGAAAAAATCTGAGAACTTGAGAAGAACAAGTAGCAAATTTTATGTAAGAAATGTGCACCGGTTTCACTCTAGGACCGAAATTGACACCAATATGCCCGATTATTGAATTTTGAAAAAAATCCAAGGGTACCCCCTTTAAACATTTTTGGGCAAATTCAATTTTAGGAAATTGTTTTTTTAATGTTAATATATACACTAGGTCTAACTTATTTCAAATATGTGTTTTTTTTCTATCCCCTACCCACAGTTTGGCAAAAATAATAAAAAATCGAATTAAAAATTTTCAGTTTTTTCCATTTTCCGGCCAAACGGTGCATTTTCTCATAGGGGTATGTATATCTTTTTTGAATCAGTACGTCAGGCTTAATCGAAATAAATTAAATTTGGAACGAAATACAAGGTTTTTATTTTCACGAAATTTGCAAGACATGTAGACCTCCAATTGGATTTTTTTCTCACGAACGTAAGACGTAGAAAAAATCTGAGAACTTGAGAAGAACAAGTAGCAAATTTTATGTAAGAAATGTGCACCGTTTGACTCTATGACCGGAATTGACGCCAATATATCCGATTAAAGGATGTTTAAATGATGAACAAATATTACAAAAAATTATAGTTTTTTCCATTTTCCGGCGAAACGGTGCATTTTCTCATAGGAGTATGTATATCTTTTTTGAATCAGTACGTCAGGCTTAATCGAAATAAATTAAATTTGGAACGAAATACAAAGTTTTTATTTTCACGAAATTTGCAAGACATGTTGACCTCCAATTGGAATTTTTTCTCACGAACCGTACGACTTAGAAAAAATCTGAGAACTTAAGAAGAACAAGTAGCAAATTTTATGTAAGAAATGTGCACCGGTTTGACTCTAGGACCGAAATTGACACCAATATGCCCGATTATTGAATTTTGAAAAAAATCCAAGGATACCCCCTTTAAACATTTTTGGGCAAATTCCAATTTTAGGAAATTGTTTTTTTAATGTTAATATATACACTAGGTCTAATATATTCCAAATTTGTGTTTTTTTTCTATCCCCTACCCACAGTTTGGCAAAAATAATGGAAAAATCCAATTAAAAATTTTTAGTTTTTTCCATTTTCCGGCCAAACGGTGCATTTTCTCATAGGGGTATGTATATCTTTTTTGAATCAGTACGTTAGACTTAATCGAAATAAATTAAATTTGGAACGAAATACAAGGTTTTTATTTTCACGAAATTTGCAAGACATGTAGACCTCCAATTGGATTTTTTTCTCACGAACCGTAAGACGTAGAAAAAATCTGAGAACTTGAGAAGAACAAGTAGCAAATTTTATGTAAGAAATGTGCACCGGTTTCACTCTAGGACCGAAATTGACACCAATATGCCCGATTATTGAATTTTGAAAAAAATCCAAGGGTACCCCCTTTAAACATTTTTGGGCAAATTCCAATTTTAGGAAATTGTTTTTTTAATGTTAATATATACACTAGGTCTAACTTATTTCAAATATGTGTTTTTTTTCTATCCCCTACCCACAGTTTGGCAAAAATAATGGAAAAATCGAATTAAAAATTTTCAGTTTTTTCCATTTTCCGGCCAAACGGTGCATTTTCTCATAGGGGTATGTATATCTTTTTTGAATCAGTACGTCAGGCTTAATCGAAATAAATTAAATTTGGAACGAAATACAAAGTTTTTATTTTCACGAAATTTGCAAGACATGTAGACCTCCAATTGGAATTTTTTCTCACGAACCGTAAGACGTAGAAAAAATCTGAGAACTTGAGAAGAACAAGTAGCAAATTTTATGTAAGAAATGTGCACCGGTTTGACTCTAGGACCGGAATTGACGCCAATATATCCGATTAAAGGATGTTTAAATGATGAACAAATATTACAAAAAATTATAGTTTTTTCCATTTTCCGGCGAAACGGTGCGTTTTCTCATAGGGGTATGTATATCTTTTTTGAATCAGTACGTCAGGCTTAATCGAAATAAATTAAATTTGGAACGAAATACAAGGTTTTTATTTTCACGAAATTTGCAAGACATGTAGACCTCCAATTGGATTTTTTTCTCACGAACCGTAAGACGTAGAAAAAATCTGAGAACTTGAGAAGAACAAGTAGCAAATTTTATGTAAGAAATGTGCACCGGTTTGACTCTATGACCGGAATTGACGCCAATATATCCGATTAAAGGATGTTTAAATGATGAACAAATATTACAAAAAATTATAGTTTTTTCCATTTTCCGGCGAAACGGTGCATTTTCTCATAGGAGTATGTATATCTTTTTTGAATCAGTACGTCAGGCTTAATCGAAATAAATTAAAGTTGGAACGAAATACAAAGTTTTTATTTTCACGAAATTTGCAAGACATGTTGACCTCCAATTGGAATTTTTTCTCACGAACCGTACGACTTAGAAAAAATCTGAGAACTTAAGAAGAACAAGTAGCAAATTTTATGTAAGAAATGTGCACCGGTTTGACTCTAGGACCGAAATTGACACCAATATGCCCGATTATTGAATTTTGAAAAAAATCCAAGGGTACCCCCTTTAAACATTTTTGGGCAAATTCCAATTTTAGGAAATTGTTTTTTTAATGTTAATATATACACTAGGTCTAACTTATTCCAAATATGTGTTTTTTTCTATCCCCTACCCACAGTTTGGCAAAAATAATGGAAAAATCGAATTAAAAATTTTCAGTTTTTTCCATTTTCCGGCCAAACGGTGCATTTTCTCATAGGGGTATGTATATCTTTTTTAAATCAGTACGTCAGGCTTAATCGAAATAAATTAAATTTGGAACGAAATACAAGGTTTTTATTTTCACGAAATTTGCAAGACATGTAGACCTCCAATTGGATTTTTTTCTCACGAACCGTAAGACGTAGAAAAAATCTGAGAACTTGAGAAGAACAAGTAGCAAATTTTATGTAAGAAATGTGCACCGGTTTGACTCTATGACCGGAATTGACGCCAATATATCCGATTAAAGGATGTTTAAATGATGAACAAATATTACAAAAAATTATAGTTTTTTCCATTTTCCGGCGAAACGGTGCATTTTCTCATAGGGGTATGTATATCTTTTTTGAATCAGTACGTCAGGCTTAATCGAAATAAATTAAATTTGGAACGAAATACAAAGTTTTTATTTTCACGAAATTTGCAAGACATGTAGACCTCCAATTGGAATTTTTTCTCACGAACCGTAAGACGTAGAAAAAATCTGAGAACTTGAGAAGAACAAGTAGCAAATTTTATGTAAGAAATGTGCACCGGTTTGACTCTATGACCGGAATTGACGCCAATATATCCGATTAAAGGATGTTTAAATGATGAACAAATATTACAAAAAATTATAGTTTTTTCCATTTTCCGGCGAAACGGTGCATTTTCTCATAGGAGTATGTATATCTTTTTTGAATCAGTACGTCAGGCTTAATCGAAATAAATTAAATTTGGAACGAAATACAAAGTTTTTATTTTCACGAAATTTGCAAGACATGTTGACCTCCAATTGGAATTTTTTCTCACGAACCGTACGACTTAGAAAAAATCTGAGAACTTAAGAAGAACAAGTAGCAAATTTTATGTAAGAAATGTGCACCGGTTTGACTCTAGGACCGAAATTGACACCAATATGCCCGATTATTGAATTTTGAAAAAAATCCAAGGGTACCCCCTTTAAACATTTTTGGGCAAATTCCAATTTTAGGAAATTGTTTTTTTAATGTTAATATATACACTAGGTCTAACTTATTCCAAATTTGTGTTTTTTTTCTATCCCCTACCCACAGTTTGGCAAAAATAATGGAAAAATCGAATTAAAAATTTTCAGTTTTTTCCATTTTCCGGCCAAACGGTGCATTTTCTCATAGGGGTATGTATATCTTTTTTGAATCAGTACGTCAGGCTTAATCGAAATAAATTAAATTTGGAACGAAATACAAAGTTTTTATTTTCACGAAATTTGCAAGACATGTAGACCTCCAATTGGAATTTTTTCTCACGAACCGTAAGACGTAGAAAAAATCTGAGAACTTGAGAAGAACAAGTAGCAAATTTTATGTAAGAAATGTGCACCGGTTTGACTCTATGACCGGAATTGACGCCAATATATCCGATTAAAGGATGTTTAAATGATGAACAAATATTACAAAAAATTATAGTTTTTTCCATTTTCCGGCGAAACGGTGCATTTTCTCATAGGAGTATGTATATCTTTTTTGAATCAGTACGTCAGGCTTAATCGAAATAAATTAAATTTGGAACGAAATACAAAGTTTTTATTTTCACGAAATTTGCAAGACATGTTGACCTCCAATTGGAATTTTTTCTCACGAACCGTACGACTTAGAAAAAATCTGAGAACTTAAGAAGAACAAGTAGCAAATTTTATGTAAGAAATGTGCACCGGTTTGACTCTAGGTCCGAAATTGACACCAATATGCCCGATTATTGAATTTTGAAAAAAATCCAAGGGTACCCCCTTTAAACATTTTTGGGCAAATTCCAATTTTAGGAAATTGTTTTTTTAATGTTAATATATACACTAGGTCTAACTTATTCCAAATTTGTGTTTTTTTTCTATCCCCTACCCACAGTTTGGCAAAAATAATGGAAAAATCCAATTAAAAATTTTCAGTTTTTTCCATTTTCCGGCCAAACGGTGCATTTTCTCATAGGGGTATGTATATCTTTTTTGAATCAGTACGTCAGACTTAATCGAAATAAATTAAATTTGGAACGAAATACAAGGTTTTTATTTTCACGAAATTTGCAAGACATGTAGACCTCCAATTGGATTTTTTTCTCACGAACCGTAAGACGTAGAAAAAATCTGAGAACTTGAGAAGAACAAGTAGCAAATTTTATGTAAGAAATGTGCACCGGTTTGACTCTAGGACCGAAATTGACACCAATATGCCCGATTATTGAATTTTGAAAAAAATCCAAGGGTACCCCCTTTAAACATTTTTGGGCAAATTCCAATTTTAGGAAATTGTTTTTTTAATGTTAATATATACACTAGGTCTAACTTATTCCAAATATGTGTTTTTTTTCTGTCCCCTACCCACAGTTTGGCAAAAATAATGGAAAAATCGAATTAAAAATTTTCAGTTTTTTCCATTTTCCGGCCAAACGGTGCATTTTCTCATAGGGGTATGTATATCTTTTTTGAATCAGTACGTCAGACTTAATCGAAATAAATTAAATTTGGAACGAAATACAAGGTTTTTATTTTCACGAAATTTGCAAGACATGTAGACCTCCAATTGGAATTTTTTCTCACGAACCGTAAGACGTAGAAAAAATCTGAGAACTTGAGAAGAACAAGTAGCAAATTTTATGTAAGAAATGTGCACCGGTTTGACTCTAGGACCGGAATTGACGCCAATATATCCGATTAAAGGATGTTTAAATGATGAACAAATATTACAAAAAATTATAGTTTTTTCCATTTTCCGGCGAAACGGTGCATTTTCTCATAGGGGTATGTATATCTTTTTTGAATCAGTACGTCGGGCTTAATCGAAATAAATTAAATTTGGAACGAAATACAAGGTTTTTATTTTCACGAAATTTGCAAGACATGTAGACCTCCAATTGGATTTTTTTCTCACGAACCGTAAGACTTAGAAAAAATCTGAGAACTTGAGAAGAACAAGTAGCAAATTTTATGTAAGAAATGTGCACCGGTTTGACTCTAGGACCGAAATTGACACCAATATGCCCGATTATTGAATTTTGAAAAAAAATCCAAGGGTACCCCCTTTAAACATTTTTGGGCAAATTCCAATTTTAGGAAATTGTTTTTTTAATGTTAATATATACACTAGGTCTAACTTATTCCAAATATGTGTTTTTTTTCTATCCCCTACCCACAGTTTGGCAAAAATAATGGAAAAATCGAATTAAAAATTTTCAGTTTTTTCCATTTTCCGGCCAAACGGTGCATTTTCTCATAGGGGTATGTATATCTTTTTTGAATCAGTACGTCAGGCTTAATCGAAATAAATTAAATTTGGAACGAAATACAAAGTTTTTATTTTCACGAAATTTGCAAGACATGTAGACCTCCAATTGGAATTTTTTCTCACGAACCGTAAGACGTAGAAAAAATCTGAGAACTTGAGAAGAACAAGTAGCAAATTTTATGTAAGAAATGTGCACCGGTTTGACTCTAGGACCGGAATTGACGCCAATATATCCGATTAAAGGATGTTTAAATGATGAACAAATATTACAAAAAATTATAGTTTTTTCCATTTTCCGGCGAAACGGTGCATTTTCTCATAGGGGTATGTATATCTTTTTTGAATCAGTACGTCAGGCTTAATCGAAATAAATTAAATTTGGAACGAAATACAAGGTTTTTATTTTCACGAAATTTGCAAGACATGTAGACCTCCAATTGGATTTTTTTCTCACGAACCGTAAGACGTAGAAAAAATCTGAGAACTTGAGAAGAACAAGTAGCAAATTTTATGTAAGAAATGTGCACCCGTTTGACTCTAGGACCGAAATTGACACCAATATGCCCGATTATTGAATTTTGAAAAAAATCCAAGGGTACCCCCTTTAAACATTTTTGGGCAAATTCCAATTTTAGGAAATTGTTTTTTTAATGTTAATATATACACTAGGTCTAACTTATTCCAAATATGTGTTTTTTTTCTATCCCCTACCCACAGTTTGGCAAAAATAATGGAAAAATCGAATTAAAAATTTTCAGTTTTTTTCATTTTCCGGCCAAACGGTGCATTTTCTCATAGGGGTATGTATATCTTTTTTGAATCAGTACGTCAGGCTTAATCGAAATAAATTAAATTTGGAACGAAATACAAAGTTTTTATTTTCACGAAATTTGCAAGACATGTAGACCTCCAATTGGAATTTTTTCTCACGAACCGTAAGACGTAGAAAAAATCTGAGAACTTGAGAAGAACAAGTAGCAAATTTTATGTAAGAAATGTGCACCGGTTTGACTCTAGGACCGGAATTGACGCCAATATATCCGATTAAAGGATGTTTAAATGATGAACAAATATTACAAAAAATTATAGTTTTTTCCATTTTCCGGCGAAACGGTGCATTTTCTCATAGGGGTATGTATATCTTTTTTGAATCAGTACGTCAGGCTTAATCGAAATAAATTAAATTTGGAACGAAATACAAGGTTTTTATTTTCACGAAATTTGCAAGACATGTAGACCTCCAATTGGATTTTTTTCTCACGAACCGTAACACTTAGAAAAAATCTGAGAACTTGAGAAGAACAAGTAGCAAATTTTATGTAAGAAATGTGCACCGGTTTGACTCTAGGACCGAAATTGACACCAATATGCCCGATTATTGAATTTTGAAAAAAAATCCAAGGGTACCCCCTTTAAACATTTTTGGGCAAATTCCAATTTTAGGAAATTGTTTTTTTTTATGTTAATATATACACTAGGTCTAACTTATTCCAAATATGTGTTTTTTTTCTATCCCCTACCCACAGTTTGGCAAAAATAATGGAAAAATCGAATTAAAAATTTTCAGTTTTTTCCATTTTCCGGCCAAACGGTGCATTTTCTTATAGGGGTATGTATATCTTTTTTGAATCAGTACGTCAGGCTTAATCGAAATAAATTAAATTTGGAACGAAATACAAGGTTTTTATTTTCACGAAATTTGCAAGACATGTAGACCTCCAATTGGATTTTTTTCTCACGAACCGTAAGACGTAGAAAAAATCTGAGAACTTGAGAAGAACAAGTAGCAAATTTTATGTAAGAAATGTGCACCGGTTTGACTCTAGGACCGAAATTGACACCAATATGCCCGATTATTGAATTTTGAAAAAAATCCAAGGGTACCCCCTTTAAACATTTTTGGGCAAATTCCAATTTTAGGAAATTGTTTTTTGTTATGTTAATATATACACTAGGTCTAACTTATTCCAAATATGTGTTTTTTTTCTATCCCCTACCCACAGTTTGGCAAAAATAATGGAAAAATCGAATTAAAAATTTTCAGTTTTTTCCATTTTCCGGCCAAACGGTGCATTTTCTCATAGGGGTATGTATATCTTTTTTGAATCAGTACGTCAGGCTTAATCGAAATAAATTAAATTTGGAACGAAATACAAGGTTTTTATTTTCACGAAATTTGCAAGACATGTAGACCTCCAATTGGAATTTTTTCTCACGAACCGTAAGACGTAGAAAAAATCTGAGAACTTGAGAAGAACAAGTAGCAAATTTTATGTAAGAAATGTGCACCGGTTTGACTCTATGACCGGAATTGACGCCAATATATCCGATTAAAGGATGTTTAAATGATGAACAAATATTACAAAAAATTATAGTTTTTTCCATTTTCCGGCGAAACGGTGCATTTTCTCATAGGGGTATGTATATCTTTTTTGAATCAGTACGTCAGGCTTAATCGAAATAAATTAAATTTGGAACGAAATACAAAGTTTTTATTTTCACGAAATTTGCAAGACATGTAGACCTCCAATTGGAATTTTTTCTCACGAACCGTAAGACGTAGAAAAAATCTGAGAACTTGAGAAGAACAAGTAGCAAATTTTATGTAAGAAATGTCCACCGGTTTGACTCTATGACCGGAATTGACGCCAATATATCCGATTAAAGGATGTTTAAATGATGAACAAATTTTACAAAAAATTATAGTTTTTTCCATTTTCCGGCGAAACGGTGCATTTTCTCATAGGGGTATGTATATCTTTTTTGAATCAGTACGTCAGGCTTAATCGAAATAAATTAAATTCGGAACGAAATACAAAGTTTTTATTTTCACGAAATTTGCAAGACATGTAGACCTCCAATTAAAATTTTTTCTCACGAACCGTAAGACGTAGAAAAAATCTGAGAACTTAAGAAGAACAAGTAGCAAATTTTATGTAAGAAATGTGCACCGGTTTGACTCTAGGACCGAAATTGACACTAATATGCCCGATTATTGAATTTTGAAAAAAATCCAAGGGTACCCCCTTTAAACATTTTTGGGCAAATTCCAATTTTAGGAAATTGTTTTTTTAATGTTAATATATACACTAGGTCTAACTTATTCCAAATATGTGTTTTTTTTCTATCCCCTACCCACAGTTTGGCAAAAATAATGGAAAAATCGAATTAAAAATTTTCAGTTTTTTCCATTTTCCGGCCAAACGGTGCATTTTCTTATAGGGGTATGTATATCTTTTTTGAATCAGTACGTCAGGCTTAATCGAAATAAATTAAATTTGGAACGAAATACAAGGTTTTTATTTTCACGAAATTTGCAAGACATGTAGACCTCCAATTGGATTTTTTTCTCACGAACCGTAAGACGTAGAAAAAATCTGAGAACTTGAGAAGAACAAGTAGCAAATTTTATGTAAGAAATGTGTACCGGTTTGACTCTAGGACCGAAATTGACACCAATATGCCCGATTATTGAATTTTGAAAAAAATCCAAGGGTACCCCCTTTAAACATTTTTGGGCAAATTCCAATTTTAGGAAATTGTTTTTTTTTATGTTAATATATACACTAGGTCTAACTTATTCCAAATATGTGTTTTTTTTCTATCCCCTACCCACAGTTTGGCAAAAATAATGGAAAAATCGAATTAAAAATTTTCAGTTTTTTCCATTTTCCGGCCAAACGGTGCATTTTCTCATAGGGGTATGTATGTCTTTTTTGAATCAGTACGTCAGGCTTAATCGAAATAAATTAAATTTGGAACGAAATACAAGGTTTTTATTTTCACGAAATTTGCAAGACATGTAGACCTCCAATTGGAATTTTTTCTCACGAACCGTAAGACGTAGAAAAAATCTGAGAACTTGAGAAGAACAAGTAGCAAATTTTATGTAAGAAATGTGCACCGGTTTGACTCTATGACCGGAATTGACGCCAATATATCCGATTAAAGGATGTTTAAATGATGAACAAATATTACAAAAAATTATAGTTTTTTCCATTTTCCGGCGAAACGGTGCATTTTCTCATAGGGGTATGTATATCTTTTTTGAATCAGTACGTCAGGCTTAATCGAAATAAATTAAATTTGGAACGAAATACAAGGTTTTTATTTTCACGAAATTTGCAAGACATGTAGACCTCCAATTGGATTTTTTTCTCACGAACCGTAAGACGTAGAAAAAATCTGAGAACTTGAGAAGAACAAGTAGCAAATTTTATGTAAGAAATGTGCACCGGTTTGACTCTAGGACCGAAATTGACACCAATATGCCCGATTATTGAATTTTGAAAAAAATCCAAGGGTACCCCCTTTAAACATTTTTGGGCAAATTCCAATTTTAGGAAATTGTTTTTTTTTATGTTAATATATACACTAGGTCTAACTTATTCCAAATATGTGTTTTTTTTCTATCCCCTACCCACAGTTTGGCAAAAATAATGGAAAAATCGAATTAAAAATTTTCAGTTTTTTCCATTTTCCGGCCAAACGGTGCATTTTCTCATAGGGGTATGTATATCTTTTTTGAATCAGTACGTCAGGCTTAATCGAAATAAATTAAATTTGGAACCAAATACAAAGTTTTTATTTTCACGAAATTTGCAAGACATGTAGACCTCCAATTGGAATTTTTTCTCACGAACCGTAAGACGTAGAAAAAATCTGAGAACTTGAGAAGAACAAGTAGCAAATTTTATGTAAGAAATGTGCACCGGTTTGACTCTATGACCGGAATTGACGCCAATATATCCGATTAAAGGATGTTTAAATGATGAACAAATATTACAAAAAATTATAGTTTTTTCCATTTTCCGGCGAAACGGTGCATTTTCTCATAGGGGTATGTATATCTTTTTTGAATCAGTACGTCAGGCTTAATCGAAATAAATTAAATTTGGAACGAAATACAAGGTTTTTATTTTCACGAAATTTGCAAGACATGTAGACCTCCAATTGGATTTTTTTCTCACGAACCGTAAGACGTAGAAAAAATCTGAGAACTTGAGAAGAACAAGTAGCAAATTTTATGTAAGAAATGTGCACCGGTTTGACTCTAGGACCGAAATTGACACCAATATGCCCGATTATTGAATTTTGAAAAAAATCCAAGGGTACCCCCTTTAAACATTTTTGGGCAAATTCCAATTTTAGGAAATTGTTTTTTTTTATGTTAATATATACACTAGGTCTAACTTATTCCAAATATGTGTTTTTTTTCTATCCCCTACCCACAGTTTGGCAAAAATAATGGAAAAATCGAATTAAAAATTTTCAGTTTTTTCCATTTTCCGGCCAAACGGTGCATTTTCTCATAGGGGTATGTATATCTTTTTTGAATCAGTACGTCAGGCTTAATCGAAATAAATTAAATTTGGAACGAAATACAAAGTTTTTATTTTCACGAAATTTGCAAGACATGTAGACCTCCAATTGGAATTTTTTCTCACGAACCGTAAGACGTAGAAAAAATCTGAGAACTTGAGAAGAACAAGTAGCAAATTTTATGTAAGAAATGTGCACCGGTTTAACTCTATGACCGGAATTGACGCCAATATATCCGATTAAAGGATGTTTAAATGATGAACAAATATTACAAAAAATTATAGTTTTTTCCATTTTCCGGCGAAACGGCGCATTTTCTCATAGGGGTATGTATATCTTTTTTGAATCAGTACGTCAGGCTTAATCGAAATAAATTAAATTCGGAACGAAATACAAAGTTTTTATTTTCACGAAATTTGCAAGACATGTAGACCTCCAATTAAAATTTTTTCTCACGAACCGTAAGACGTAGAAAAAATCTGAGAACTTGAGAAGAACAAGTAGCAAATTTTATGTAAGAAATGTGCACATGTTTGACTCTATGACCGGAATTGACGCCAATATATCCGATTAAAGGATGTTTAAATGATAAACAAATATTACAAAAAATTATAGTTTTTATTTTCACGAAATTTGCAAGACATGTAGACCTCCAATTGGAATTTTTTCTCACGAACCGTAAGACGTAGAAAAAATCTGAGAACTTGAGAAGAACAAGTAGCAAATTTTATGTAAGAAATGTGCACCGGTTTGACTCTAGGACCGAAATTGACACCAATATGCCCGATTATTGAATTTTGAAAAAAATCCAAGGGTACCCACTTTAATCATTTTTGGGCAAATTCCAATTTTAGGAAATTGTTTTTTTAATGTTAATATATACACTAGGTCTAACTTATTCCAAATTTGTGTTTTTTTTCTATCCCCTACCCACAGTTTGGCAAAAATAATGGAAAAATCGAATTAAAAATTTTCAGTTTTTTCCATTTTCCGGCCAAACGGTGCATTTTCTCATAGGGGTATGTATATCTTTTTTGAATCAGTACGTCAGGCTTAATCGAAATAAATTAAATTTGGAACGAAATACAAAGTTTTTATTTTCACGAAATTTGCAAGACATGTAGACCTCCAATTGGAATTTTTTCTCACGAACCGTAAGACGTAGAAAAAATCTGAGAACTGGAGAAGAACAAGTAGCAAATTTTATGTAAGAAATGTGCACCGGTTTGACTCTAGGACCGAAATTGACACCAATATGCCCGATTATTGAATTTTGAAAAAAATCCAAGGGTACCCCCTTTAAACATTTTTGGGCAAATTCCAATTTTAGGAAATTGTTTTTTTAATGTTAATATATACACTAGGTCTAACTTATTCCAAATTTGTGTTTTTTTTCTATCCCCTACCCACAGTTTGGCAAAAATAATGGAAAAATCGAATTAAAAATTTTCAGTTTTTTCCATTTTCCGGCCAAACGGTGCATTTTCTCATAGGGGTATGTATTTTTTTTTTGAATCAGTACGTCAGGCTTAATCGAAATAAATTAAATTTGGAACGAAATAAAAAGTTTTTATTTTCACGAAATTTGCAAGACATGTAGACCTCCAATTGGAATTTTTTCTCACGAACCGTAAGACGTAGAAAAAATCTGAGAACTTGAGAAGAACAAGTAGCAAATTTTATGTAAGAAATGTGCACCGGTTTGACTCTAGGACCGGAATTGACGCCAATACATCCGATTAAAGGATGTTTAAATGATGAACAAATATTACAAAAAATTATAGTTTTTTCCATTTTCCGGCAAAACGGTGCATTTTCTCATAAGGGTATGTATATCTTTTTTGAATCAGTACGTCAGGCCTAATCGAAATAAATTAAATTTGGAACGAAATACAAGGTTTTTATTTTCACGAAATTTGCAAGACATGTAGACCTCCAATTGGATTTTTTTCTCACGAACCGTAAGACGTAGAAAAAATCTGAGAACTTGAGAAGAACAAGTAGCAAATTTTATGTAAGAAATGTGCACCGGTTTGACTCTAGGACCGAAATTGACACCAATATGCCCGATTATTGAATTTTGAAAAAAATCCAAGGATACCCCCTTTAAACATTTTTGGGCAAATTCCAATTTTAGGAAATTGTTTTTTTAATGTTAATATATACACTAGGTCTAACTTATTCCAAATTTGTGTTTTTTTTCTATCCCCTACCCACAGTTTGGCAAAAATAATGGAAAAATCGAATTAAAAATTTTCAGTTTTTTCCATTTTCCGGCCAAACGGTGCATTTTCTCATAGGGGTATGTATATCTTTTTTGAATCAGTACGTCAGGCTTAATCGAAATAAATTAAATTTGGAACGAAATACAAAGTTTTTATTTTCACGAAATTTGCAAGACATGTAGACCTCCAATTGGAATTTTTTCTCACGAACCGTAAGACGTAGAAAAAATCTGAGAACTTGAGAAGAACAAGTAGCAAATTTTATGTAAGAAATGTGCACCGGTTTGACTCTAGGACCGGAATTGACGCCAATACATCCGATTAAAGGATGTTTAAATGATGAACAAATATTACAAAAAATTATAGTTTTTTCCATTTTCCGGCGAAACGGTGCATTTTCTCATAGGGGTATGTATATCTTTTTTGAATCAGTACGTCAGGCTTAATCGAAATAAATTAAATTTGGAACGAAATACAAAGTTTTTATTTTCACGAAATTTGCAAGACATGTAGACCTCCAATTGGAATTTTTTCTCACGAACCGTAAGACGTAGAAAAAATCTGAGAACTTAAGAAGAACAAGTAGCAAGTTTTATGTAAGAAATGTGCACCGGTTTGACTCTAGGACCGAAATTGACACCAATATGCCCGATTATTGAATTTTGAAAAAAATCCAAGGGTACCCCCTTTAAACTTTTTTGGGCAAATTCCAATTTTAGGAAATTGTTTTTTTAATGTTAATATATACACTAGGTCTAACTTATTCCAAATTTGTGTTTTTTTTCTATCCCCTACCCACAGTTTGGCAAAAATAATGGAAAAATCGAATTAAAAATTTTCAGTTTTTTCCATTTTCCGGCCAAACGGTGCATTTTCTCATAGGGGTATGTATTTTTTTTTGAATCAGTACGTCAGGCTTAATCGAAATAAATTAAATTTGGAACGAAATAAAAAGTTTTTATTTTCACGAAATTTGCAAGACATGTAGACCTCCAATTGGAATTTTTTCTCACGAACCGTAAGACGTAGAAAAAATCTGAGAACTTGAGAAGAACAAGTAGCAAATTTTATGTAAGAAATGTGCACCGGTTTGACTCTAGGACCGGAATTGACACCAATATGCCCGATTATTGAATTTTGAAAAAAATCCAAGGGTACCCCCTTTAAACTTTTTTGGGCAAATTCCAATTTTAGGAAATTGTTTTTTTAATGTTAATATATACACTAGGTCTAACTTATTCCAAATTTGTGTTTTTTTTCTATCCGCTACCCACAGTTTGGCAAAAATAATGGAAAAATCGAATTAAAAATTTTCAGTTTTTTCCATTTTCCGGCCAAACGGTGCATTTTCTCATAGGGGTATGGATTTTTTTTTTTGAATCAGTACGTCAGGCTTAATCGAAATAAATTAAATTTGGAACGAAATAAAAAGTTTTTATTTTCACGAAATTTGCATGACATGTAGACCTCCAATTGGAATTTTTTCTCACAAACCGTAAGACGTAGAAAAAATCTGAGAACTTGAGAAGAACAAGTAGCAAATTTTATGTAAGAAATGTGCACCGGTTTGACTCTAGGACCGAAATTGACACCAATATGCCCGATTATTGAATTTTGAAAAAAATCCAAGGGTACCCCCTTTAAACTTTTTTGGGCAAATTCCAATTTTAGGAAATTGTTTTTTTAATGTTAATATATACACTAGGTCTAACTTATTCCAAATTTGTGTTTTTTTTCTATCCCCTACCCACAGTTTGGCAAAAATAATGGAAAAATCGAATTAAAAATTTTCAGTTTTTTCCATTTTCCGGCCAAACGGTGCATTTTCTCATAGGGGTATGTATTTTTTTTTGAATCAGTACGTCAGGCTTAATCGAAATAAATTAAATTTGGAACGAAATAAAAAGTTTTTATTTTCACGAAATTTGCAAGACATGTAGACCTCCAATTGGAATTTTTTCTCACGAACCGTAAGACGTAGAAAAAATCTGAGAACTTGAGAAGAACAAGTAGCAAATTTTATGTAAGAAATGTGCACCGGTTTGACTCTAGGACCGGAATTGACACCAATATGCCCGATTATTGAATTTTGAAAAAAATCCAAGGGTACCCCCTTTAAACTTTTTTGGGCAAATTCCAATTTTAGGAAATTGTTTTTTTAATGTTAATATATACACTAGGTCTAACTTATTCCAAATTTGTGTTTTTTTTCTATCCGCTACCCACAGTTTGGCAAAAATAATGGAAAAATCGAATTAAAAATTTTCAGTTTTTTCCATTTTCCGGCCAAACGGTGCATTTTCTCATAGGGGTATGTATATCTTTTTTGAATCAGTACGTCAGGCTTAATCGAAATAAATTAAATTTGGAACGAAATACAAAGTTTTTATTTTCACGAAATTTGCAAGACATGTAGACCTCCAATTGGAATTTTTTCTCACGAACCGTAAGACGTAGAAAAAATCTGAGAACTTGAGAAGAACAAGTAGCAAATTTTATGTAAGAAATGTGCACCGGTTTGACTCTAGGACCGAAATTGACACCAATATGCCCGATTATTGAATTTTGAAAAAAATCCAAGGGTACCCCCTTTAAACTTTTTTGGGCAAATTCCAATTTTAGGAAATTGTTTTTTTAATGTTAATATATACACTAGGTCTAACTTATTCCAAATTTGTGTTTTTTTTCTATCCCCTACCCACAGTTTGGCAAAAATAATGGAAAAATCGAATTAAAAATTTTCAGTTTTTTCCATTTTCCGGCCAAACGGTGCATTTTCTCATAGGGGTATGTATTTTTTTTTGAATCAGTACGTCAGGCTTAATCGAAATAAATTAAATTTGGAACGAAATAAAAAGTTTTTATTTTCACGAAATTTGCAAGACATGTAGACCTCCAATTGGAATTTTTTCTCACGAACCGTAAGACGTAGAAAAAATCTGAGAACTTGAGAAGAACAAGTAGCAAATTTTATGTAAGAAATGTGCACCGGTTTGACTCTAGGACCGAAATTGACACCAATATGCCCGATTATTGAATTTTGAAAAAAATCCAAGGGTACCCCCTTTAAACATTTTTGGGCAAATTCCAATTTTAGGAAATTGTTTTTTTAATGTTAATATATACACTAGGTCTAACTTATTCCAAATATGTGTTTTTTTTCTATCCCCTACCCACAGTTTGGCAAAAATAATGGAAAAATCGAATTAAAAATTTTCAGTTTTTTCCATTTTCCGGCCAAACGGTGCATTTTCTCATAGGGGTATGTATATCTTTTTTGAATCAGTACGTCAGGCTTAATCGAAATAAATTAAATTTGGAACGAAATACAAGGTTTTTATTTTCACGAAATTTGCAAGACATGTAGACCTCCAATTGGAATTTTTTCTCACGAACCGTAAGACGTAGAAAAAATCTGAGAACTTGAGAAGAACAAGTAGCAAATTTTATGTAAGAAATGTGCACCGGTTTGACTCTAGGACCGAAATTGACACCAATATGCCCGATTATTGAATTTTGAAAAAAATCCAAGGGTACCCCCTTTAAACATTTTTGGGCAAATTCCAATTTTAGGAAATTGTTTTTTTAATGTTAATATATACACTAGGTCTAACTTATTCCAAATATGTGTTTTTTTTCTATCCCCTACCCACAGTTTGGCAAAAATAATGGAAAAATCGAATTAAAAATTTTCAGTTTTTTCCATTTTCCGGCCAAACGGTGCATTTTCTCATAGGGGTATGTATATCTTTTTTGAATCAGTACGTCAGGCTTAATCGAAATAAATTAAATTTGGAACGAAATACAAAGTTTTTATTTTCACGAAATTTGCAAGACATGTAGACCTCCAATTGGAATTTTTTCTCACGAACCGTAAGACGTAGAAAAAATCTGAGAACTTGAGAAGAACAAGTAGCAAATTTTATGTAAGAAATGTGCACCGGTTTGACTCTAGGACCGAAATTGACACCAATATGCCCGATTATTGAATTTTGAAAAAAATCCAAGGGTACCCCCTTTAAACTTTTTTGGGCAAATTCCAATTTTAGGAAATTGTTTTTTTAATGTTAATATATACACTAGGTCTAACTTATTCCAAATTTGTGTTTTTTTTCTATCCCCTACCCACAGTTTGGCAAAAATAATGGAAAAATCGAATTAAAAATTTTCAGTTTTTTCCATTTTCCGGCCAAACGGTGCATTTTCTCATAGGGGTATGTATTTTTTTTTGAATCAGTACGTCAGGCTTAATCGAAATAAATTAAATTTGGAACGAAATAAAAAGTTTTTATTTTCACGAAATTTGCAAGACATGTAGACCTCCAATTGGAATTTTTTCTCACGAACCGTAAGACGTAGAAAAAATCTGAGAACTTGAGAAGAACAAGTAGCAAATTTTATGTAAGAAATGTGCACCGGTTTGACTCTAGGACCGGAATTGACACCAATATGCCCGATTATTGAATTTTGAAAAAAATCCAAGGGTACCCCCTTTAAACTTTTTTGGGCAAATTCCAATTTTAGGAAATTGTTTTTTTAATGTTAATATATACACTAGGTCTAACTTATTCCAAATTTGTGTTTTTTTTCTATCCGCTACCCACAGTTTGGCAAAAATAATGGAAAAATCGAATTAAAAATTTTCAGTTTTTTCCATTTTCCGGCCAAACGGTGCATTTTCTCATAGGGGTATGGATTTTTTTTTTTGAATCAGTACGTCAGGCTTAATCGAAATAAATTAAATTTGGAAATACAAGGTTTTTATTTTCACGAAATTTGCAAGACATGTAGACCTCCAATTGGAATTTTTTCTCACGAACCGTAAGACGTAGAAAAAATCTGAGAACTTGAGAAGAACAAGTAGCAAATTTTATGTAAGAAATGTGCACCGGTTTGACTCTAGGACCGAAATTGACACCAATATGCCCGATTATTGAATTTTGAAAAAAATCCAAGGGTACCCCCTTTAAACATTTTTGGGCAAATTCCAATTTTAGGAAATTGTTTTTTTAATGTTAATATATACACTAGGTCTAACTTATTCCAAATATGTGTTTTTTTTCTATCCCCTACCCACAGTTTGGCAAAAATAATGGAAAAATCGAATTAAAAATTTTCAGTTTTTTCCATTTTCCGGCCAAACGGTGCATTTTCTCATAGGGGTATGTATATCTTTTTTGAATCAGTACGTCAGGCTTAATCGAAATAAATTAAATTTGGAACGAAATACAAAGTTTTTATTTTCACGAAATTTGCAAGACATGTAGACCTCCAATTGGAATTTTTTCTCACGAACCGTAAGACGTAGAAAAAATCTGAGAACTTGAGAAGAACAAGTAGCAAATTTTATGTAAGAAATGTGCACCGGTTTGACTCTAGGACCGAAATTGACACCAATATGCCCGATTATTGAATTTTGAAAAAAATCCAAGGGTACCCCCTTTAAACTTTTTTGGGCAAATTCCAATTTTAGGAAATTGTTTTTTTAATGTTAATATATACACTAGGTCTAACTTATTCCAAATTTGTGTTTTTTTTCTATCCCCTACCCACAGTTTGGCAAAAATAATGGAAAAATCGAATTAAAAATTTTCAGTTTTTTCCATTTTCCGGCCAAACGGTGCATTTTCTCATAGGGGTATGTATTTTTTTTTGAATCAGTACGTCAGGCTTAATCGAAATAAATTAAATTTGGAACGAAATAAAAAGTTTTTATTTTCACGAAATTTGCAAGACATGTAGACCTCCAATTGGAATTTTTTCTCACGAACCGTAAGACGTAGAAAAAATCTGAGAACTTGAGAAGAACAAGTAGCAAATTTTATGTAAGAAATGTGCACCGGTTTGACTCTAGGACCGGAATTGACACCAATATGCCCGATTATTGAATTTTGAAAAAAATCCAAGGGTACCCCCTTTAAACTTTTTTGGGCAAATTCCAATTTTAGGAAATTGTTTTTTTAATGTTAATATATACACTAGGTCTAACTTATTCCAAATTTGTGTTTTTTTTCTATCCGCTACCCACAGTTTGGCAAAAATAATGGAAAAATCGAATTAAAAATTTTCAGTTTTTTCCATTTTCCGGCCAAACGGTGCATTTTCTCATAGGGGTATGGATTTTTTTTTTTGAATCAGTACGTCAGGCTTAATCGAAATAAATTAAATTTGGAACGAAATAAAAAGTTTTTATTTTCACGAAATTTGCATGACATGTAGACCTCCAATTGGAATTTTTTCTCACAAACCGTAAGACGTAGAAAAAATCTGAGAACTTGAGAAGAACAAGTAGCAAATTTTATGTAAGAAATGTGCACCGGTTTGACTCTAGGACCGGAATTGACGCCAATACATCCGATTAAAGGATGTTTAAATGATGAACAAATATTACAAAAAATTATAGTTTTTTCCATTTTCCGGCCAAACGGTGCATTTTCTCATAGGGGTATGTATATCTTTTTTGAATCAGTACGTCAGGCTTAATCGAAATAAATTAAATTTGGAACGAAATACAAGGTTTTTATTTTCACGAAATTTGCAAGACATGTAGACCTCCAATTGGAATTTTTTCTCACGAACCGTAAGACGTAGAAAAAATCTGAGAACTTGAGAAGAACAAGTAGCAAATTTTATGTAAGAAATGTGCACCGGTTTGACTCTAGGACCGAAATTGACACCAATATGCCCGATTATTGAATTTTGAAAAAAATCCAAGGGTACCCCCTTTAAACATTTTTGGGCAAATTCCAATTTTAGGAAATTGTTTTTTTAATGTTAATATATACACTAGGTCTAACTTATTCCAAATATGTGTTTTTTTTCTATCCCCTACCCACAGTTTGGCAAAAATAATGGAAAAATCGAATTAAAAATTTTCAGTTTTTTCCATTTTCCGGCCAAACGGTGCATTTTCTCATAGGGGTATGTATATCTTTTTTGAATCAGTACGTCAGGCTTAATCGAAATAAATTAAATTTGGAACGAAATACAAAGTTTTTATTTTCACGAAATTTGCAAGACATGTAGACCTCCAATTGGAATTTTTTCTCACGAACCGTAAGACGTAGAAAAAATCTGAGAACTTGAGAAGAACAAGTAGCAAATTTTATGTAAGAAATGTGCACCGGTTTGACTCTAGGACCGAAATTGACACCAATATGCCCGATTATTGAATTTTGAAAAAAATCCAAGGGTACCCCCTTTAAACTTTTTTGGGCAAATTCCAATTTTAGGAAATTGTTTTTTTAATGTTAATATATACACTAGGTCTAACTTATTCCAAATTTGTGTTTTTTTTCTATCCCCTACCCACAGTTTGGCAAAAATAATGGAAAAATCGAATTAAAAATTTTCAGTTTTTTCCATTTTCCGGCCAAACGGTGCATTTTCTCATAGGGGTATGTATTTTTTTTTGAATCAGTACGTCAGGCTTAATCGAAATAAATTAAATTTGGAACGAAATAAAAAGTTTTTATTTTCACGAAATTTGCAAGACATGTAGACCTCCAATTGGAATTTTTTCTCACGAACCGTAAGACGCAGAAAAAATATGAGAACTTGAGAAGAACAAGTAGCAAATTTTATGTAAGAAATGTGCACCGGTTTGACTCTAGGACCGGAATTGACGCCAATACATCCGATTAAAGGATGTTTAAATGATGAACAAATATTACAAAAAATTATAGTTTTTTCCATTTTCCGGCAAAACGGTGCATTTTCTCATAGGGGTATGTATATCTTTTTTGAATCAGTACGTCAGGCTTAATCGAAATAAATTAAATTTGGAACGAAATACAAGGTTTTTATTTTCACGAAATTTGCAAGACATGTAGACCTCCAATTGGATTTTTTTCTCACGAACCGTAAGACGTAGAAAAAATCTGAGAACTTGAGAAGAACAAGTAGCAAATTTTATGTAAGAAATGTGCACCGGTTTGACTCTAGGACCGAAATTGACACCAATATGCCCGATTATTGAATTTTGAAAAAAATCCAAGGGTACCCCCTTTAAACATTTTTGGGCAAATTCCAATTTTAGGAAATTGTTTTTTTAATGTTAATATATACACTAGGTCTAACTTATTCCAAATATGTGTTTTTTTTCTATCCCCTACCCACAGTTTGGCAAAAATAATGGAAAAATCGAATTAAAAATT
Source organism: Diabrotica undecimpunctata (assembly GCF_040954645.1). Classification (NCBI taxonomy): domain Eukaryota; kingdom Metazoa; phylum Arthropoda; class Insecta; order Coleoptera; family Chrysomelidae; genus Diabrotica; species Diabrotica undecimpunctata. The sequence goes on along the minus strand of NW_027311969.1, from coordinate 50,204 downwards.
TTCAGTTTTTTCCATTTTCCGGCCAAACGGTGCATTTTCTCATAGGGGTATGTATATCTTTTTTGAATCAGTACGTCAGGCTTAATCGAAATAAATTAAATTTGGAACGAAATACAAAGTTTTTATTTTCACGAAATTTGCAAGACATGTAGACCTCCAATTGGAATTTTTTCTCACGAACCGTAAGACGTAGAAAAAATCTGAGAACTTGAGAAGAACAAGTAGCAAATTTTATGTAAGAAATGTGCACCGGTTTGACTCTAGGACCGAAATTGACACCAATATGCCCGATTATTGAATTTTGAAAAAAATCCAAGGGTACCCCCTTTAAACATTTTTGGGCAAATTCCAATTTTAGGAAATTGTTTTTTTAATGTTAATATATACACTAGGTCTAACTTATTCCAAATTTGTGTTTTTTTTTCTATCCCCTACCCACAGTTTGGCAAAAATAATGGAAAAATCGAATTAAAAATTTTCAGTTTTTTCCATTTTCCGGCCAAACGGTGCATTTTCTCATAGGGGTATGTATATCTTTTTTGAATCAGTACGTCAGGCTTAATCGAAATAACTTAAATTTGGAACGAAATACAAAGTTTTTATTTTCAAGAAATTTGCAAGACATGTAGACCTCCAATTGGAATTTTTTCTCACGAACCGTAAGACGTAGAAAAAATCTGAGAACTTGAGAAGAACAAGTAGCAAATTTTATGTAAGAAATGTGCACCGGTTTGACTCTAGGACCGAAATTGACACCAATATGCCCGATTATTGAATTTTGAAAAAAATCCAAGGGTACCCCCTTTAAACATTTTTGGGCAAATTCCAATTTTAGGAAATTGTTTTTTTAATGTTAATATATACACTAGGTCTAACTTATTCCAAATATGTGTTTTTTTTTCTATCCCCTACCCACAGTTTGGCAAAAATAATGGAAAAATCGAATTAAAAATTTTCAGTTTTTTCCATTTTCCGGCCAAACGGTGCATTTTCTCATAGGAGTATGTATATCTTTTTTGAATCAGTACGTCAGGCTTAATCGAAATAAATTAAATTTGGAACGAAATACAAAGTTTTTATTTTCACGAAATTTGCAAGACATGTAGACCTCCAATTGGAATTTTTTCTCACGAACCGTAAGACGTAGAAAAAATCTGAGAACTTAAGAAGAACAAGTAGCAAGTTTTATGTAAGAAATGTGCACCGGTTTGACTCTAGGACCGAAATTGACACCAATATGCCCGATTATTGAATTTTGAAAAAAATCCAAGGGTACCCCCTTTAAACTTTTTTGGGCAAATTCCAATTTTAGGAAATTGTTTTTTTAATGTTAATATATACACTAGGTCTAACTTATTCCAAATTTGTGTTTTTTTTCTATCCCCTACCCACAGTTTGGCAAAAATAATGGAAAAATCGAATTAAAAATTTTCAGTTTTTTCCATTTTCCGGCCAAACGGTGCATTTTCTCATAGGGGTATGTATTTTTTTTTGAATCAGTACGTCAGGCTTAATCGAAATAAATTAAATTTGGAACGAAATAAAAAGTTTTTATTTTCACGAAATTTGCAAGACATGTAGACCTCCAATTGGAATTTTTTCTCACGAACCGTAAGACGTAGAAAAAATCTGAGAACTTGAGAAGAACAAGTAGCAAATTTTATGTAAGAAATGTGCACCGGTTTGACTCTAGGACCGGAATTGACACCAATATGCCCGATTATTGAATTTTGAAAAAAATCCAAGGGTACCCCCTTTAAACTTTTTTGGGCAAATTCCAATTTTAGGAAATTGTTTTTTTAATGTTAATATATACACTAGGTCTAACTTATTCCAAATTTGTGTTTTTTTTCTATCCGCTACCCACAGTTTGGCAAAAATAATGGAAAAATCGAATTAAAAATTTTCAGTTTTTTCCATTTTCCGGCCAAACGGTGCATTTTCTCATAGGGGTATGGATTTTTTTTTTGAATCAGTACGTCAGGCTTAATCGAAATAAATTAAATTTGGAACGAAATAAAAAGTTTTTATTTTCACGAAATTTGCATGACATGTAGACCTCCAATTGGAATTTTTTCTCACAAACCGTAAGACGTAGAAAAAATCTGAGAACTTGAGAAGAACAAGTAGCAAATTTTATGTAAGAAATGTGCACCGGTTTGACTCTAGGACCGGAATTGACGCCAATACATCCGATTAAAGGATGTTTAAATGATGAACAAATATTACAAAAAATTATAGTTTTTTCCATTTTCCGGCCAAACGGTGCATTTTCTCATAGGGGTATGTATATCTTTTTTGAATCAGTACGTCAGGCTTAATCGAAATAAATTAAATTTGGAACGAAATACAAGGTTTTTATTTTCACGAAATTTGCAAGACATGTAGACCTCCAATTGGAATTTTTTCTCACGAACCGTAAGACGTAGAAAAAATCTGAGAACTTGAGAAGAACAAGTAGCAAATTTTATGTAAGAAATGTGCACCGGTTTGACTCTAGGACCGAAATTGACACCAATATGCCCGATTATTGAATTTTGAAAAAAATCCAAGGGTACCCCCTTTAAACATTTTTGGGCAAATTCCAATTTTAGGAAATTGTTTTTTTAATGTTAATATATACACTAGGTCTAACTTATTCCAAATATGTGTTTTTTTTCTATCCCCTACCCACAGTTTGGCAAAAATAATGGAAAAATCGAATTAAAAATTTTCAGTTTTTTCCATTTTCCGGCCAAACGGTGCATTTTCTCATAGGGGTATGTATATCTTTTTTGAATCAGTACGTCAGGCTTAATCGAAATAAATTAAATTTGGAACGAAATACAAAGTTTTTATTTTCACGAAATTTGCAAGACATGTAGACCTCCAATTGGAATTTTTTCTCACGAACCGTAAGACGTAGAAAAAATCTGAGAACTTGAGAAGAACAAGTAGCAAATTTTATGTAAGAAATGTGCACCGGTTTGACTCTAGGACCGAAATTGACACCAATATGCCCGATTATTGAATTTTGAAAAAAATCCAAGGGTACCCCCTTTAAACTTTTTTGGGCAAATTCCAATTTTAGGAAATTGTTTTTTTAATGTTAATATATACACTAGGTCTAACTTATTCCAAATTTGTGTTTTTTTTCTATCCCCTACCCACAGTTTGGCAAAAATAATGGAAAAATCGAATTAAAAATTTTCAGTTTTTTCCATTTTCCGGCCAAACGGTGCATTTTCTCATAGGGGTATGTATTTTTTTTTGAATCAGTACGTCAGGCTTAATCGAAATAAATTAAATTTGGAACGAAATAAAAAGTTTTTATTTTCACGAAATTTGCAAGACATGTAGACCTCCAATTGGAATTTTTTCTCACGAACCGTAAGACGCAGAAAAAATATGAGAACTTGAGAAGAACAAGTAGCAAATTTTATGTAAGAAATGTGCACCGGTTTGACTCTAGGACCGGAATTGACGCCAATACATCCGATTAAAGGATGTTTAAATGATGAACAAATATTACAAAAAATTATAGTTTTTTCCATTTTCCGGCAAAACGGTGCATTTTCTCATAGGGGTATGTATATCTTTTTTGAATCAGTACGTCAGGCTTAATCGAAATAAATTAAATTCGGAACGAAATACAAAGTTTTTATTTTCACGAAATTTGCAAGACATGTAGACCTCCAATTAAAATTTTTTCTCACGAACCGTAAGACGTAGAAAAAATCTGAGAACTTGAGAAGAACAAGTAGCAAATTTTATGTAAGAAATGTGCACATGTTTGACTCTATGACCGGAATTGACGCCAATATATCCGATTAAAGGATGTTTAAATGATAAACAAATATTACAAAAAATTATAGTTTTTTCCATTTTCCGGCGAAACGGTGCATTTTCTCATAGGGGTATGTATATCTTTTTTGAATCAGTACGTCAGGCTTAATCGAAATAAATTAAATTTGGAACGAAATACAAAGTTTTTATTTTCACGAAATTTGCAAGACATGTAGACCTCCAATTGGAATTTTTTCTCACGAACCGTAAGACGTAGAAAAAATCTGAGAACTTGAGAAGAACAAGTAGCAAATTTTATGTAAGAAATGTGCACCGGTTTGACTCTAGGACCGAAATTGACACCAATATGCCCGATTATTGAATTTTGAAAAAAATCCAAGGGTACCCCCTTTAAACATTTTTGGGCAAATTCCAATTTTAGGAAATTGTTTTTTTAATGTTAATATATACACTAGGTCTAACTTATTCCAAATATGTGTTTTTTTTCTATCCCCTACCCACAGTTTGGCAAAAATAATGGAAAAATCGAATTAAAAATTTTCAGTTTTTTCCATTTTCCGGCCAAACGGTGCATTTTCTCATAGGGGTATGTATATCTTTTTTGAATCAGTACGTCAGGCTTAATCGAAATAAATTAAATTTGGAACGAAATACAAAGTTTTTATTTTCACGAAATTTGCAAGACATGTAGACCTCCAATTGGAATTTTTTCTCACGAACCGTAAGACGTAGAAAAAATCTGAGAACTTGAGAAGAACAAGTAGCAAATTTTATGTAAGAAATGTGCACCGGTTTGACTCTAGGACCGAAATTGACACCAATATGCCCGATTATTGAATTTTGAAAAAAATCCAAGGGTACCCACTTTAATCATTTTTGGGCAAATTCCAATTTTAGGAAATTGTTTTTTTAATGTTAATATATACACTAGGTCTAACTTATTCCAAATTTGTGTTTTTTTTCTATCCCCTACCCACAGTTTGGCAAAAATAATGGAAAAATCGAATTAAAAATTTTCAGTTTTTTCCATTTTCCGGCCAAACGGTGCATTTTCTCATAGGGGTATGTATATCTTTTTTGAATCAGTACGTCAGGCTTAATCGAAATAAATTAAATTTGGAACGAAATACAAAGTTTTTATTTTCACGAAATTTGCAAGACATGTAGACCTCCAATTGGAATTTTTTCTCACGAACCGTAAGACGTAGAAAAAATCTGAGAACTGGAGAAGAACAAGTAGCAAATTTTATGTAAGAAATGTGCACCGGTTTGACTCTAGGACCGAAATTGACACCAATATGCCCGATTATTGAATTTTGAAAAAAATCCAAGGGTACCCCCTTTAAACATTTTTGGGCAAATTCCAATTTTAGGAAATTGTTTTTTTAATGTTAATATATACACTAGGTCTAACTTATTCCAAATTTGTGTTTTTTTTCTATCCCCTACCCACAGTTTGGCAAAAATAATGGAAAAATCGAATTAAAAATTTTCAGTTTTTTCCATTTTCCGGCCAAACGGTGCATTTTCTCATAGGGGTATGTATTTTTTTTTTGAATCAGTACGTCAGGCTTAATCGAAATAAATTAAATTTGGAACGAAATAAAAAGTTTTTATTTTCACGAAATTTGCAAGACATGTAGACCTCCAATTGGAATTTTTTCTCACGAACCGTAAGACGTAGAAAAAATCTGAGAACTTGAGAAGAACAAGTAGCAAATTTTATGTAAGAAATGTGCACCGGTTTGACTCTAGGACCGGAATTGACGCCAATACATCCGATTAAAGGATGTTTAAATGATGAACAAATATTACAAAAAATTATAGTTTTTTCCATTTTCCGGCAAAACGGTGCATTTTCTCATAAGGGTATGTATATCTTTTTTGAATCAGTACGTCAGGCCTAATCGAAATAAATTAAATTTGGAACGAAATACAAGGTTTTTATTTTCACGAAATTTGCAAGACATGTAGACCTCCAATTGGATTTTTTTCTCACGAACCGTAAGACGTAGAAAAAATCTGAGAACTTGAGAAGAACAAGTAGCAAATTTTATGTAAGAAATGTGCACCGGTTTGACTCTAGGACCGAAATTGACACCAATATGCCCGATTATTGAATTTTGAAAAAAATCCAAGGATACCCCCTTTAAACATTTTTGGGCAAATTCCAATTTTAGGAAATTGTTTTTTTAATGTTAATATATACACTAGGTCTAACTTATTCCAAATTTGTGTTTTTTTTCTATCCCCTACCCACAGTTTGGCAAAAATAATGGAAAAATCGAATTAAAAATTTTCAGTTTTTTCCATTTTCCGGCCAAACGGTGCATTTTCTCATAGGGGTATGTATATCTTTTTTGAATCAGTACGTCAGGCTTAATCGAAATAAATTAAATTTGGAACGAAATACAAAGTTTTTATTTTCACGAAATTTGCAAGACATGTAGACCTCCAATTGGAATTTTTTCTCACGAACCGTAAGACGTAGAAAAAATCTGAGAACTTGAGAAGAACAAGTAGCAAATTTTATGTAAGAAATGTGCACCGGTTTGACTCTAGGACCGGAATTGACGCCAATACATCCGATTAAAGGATGTTTAAATGATGAACAAATATTACAAAAAATTATAGTTTTTTCCATTTTCCGGCGAAACGGTGCATTTTCTCATAGGGGTATGTATATCTTTTTTGAATCAGTACGTCAGGCTTAATCGAAATAAATTAAATTTGGAACGAAATACAAGGTTTTTATTTTCACGAAATTTGCAAGACATGTAGACCTCCAATTGGATTTTTTTCTCACGAACCGTAAGACGTAGAAAAAATCTGAGAACTTGAGAAGAACAAGTAGCAAATTTTATGTAAGAAATGTGCACCGGTTTGACTCTAGGACCGAAATTGACACCAATATGCCCGATTATTGAATTTTGAAAAAAATCCAAGGGTACCCCCTTTAAACATTTTTGGGCAAATTCCAATTTTAGGAAATTGTTTTTTTAATGTTAATATATACACTAGGTCTAACTTATTCCAAATATGTGTTTTTTTTTCTATCCCCTACCCACAGTTTGGCAAAAATAATGGAAAAATCGAATTAAAAATTTTCAGTTTTTTCCATTTTCCGGCCAAACGGTGCATTTTCTCATAGGAGTATGTATATCTTTTTTGAATCAGTACGTCAGGCTTAATCGAAATAAATTAAATTTGGAACGAAATACAAAGTTTTTATTTTCACGAAATTTGCAAGACATGTAGACCTCCAATTGGAATTTTTTCTCACGAACCGTAAGACGTAGAAAAAATCTGAGAACTTAAGAAGAACAAGTAGCAAGTTTTATGTAAGAAATGTGCACCGGTTTGACTCTAGGACCGAAATTGACACCAATATGCCCGATTATTGAATTTTGAAAAAAATCCAAGGGTACCCCCTTTAAACTTTTTTGGGCAAATTCCAATTTTAGGAAATTGTTTTTTTAATGTTAATATATACACTAGGTCTAACTTATTCCAAATTTGTGTTTTTTTTCTATCCCCTACCCACAGTTTGGCAAAAATAATGGAAAAATCGAATTAAAAATTTTCAGTTTTTTCCATTTTCCGGCCAAACGGTGCATTTTCTCATAGGGGTATGTATTTTTTTTTGAATCAGTACGTCAGGCTTAATCGAAATAAATTAAATTTGGAACGAAATAAAAAGTTTTTATTTTCACGAAATTTGCAAGACATGTAGACCTCCAATTGGAATTTTTTCTCACGAACCGTAAGACGTAGAAAAAATCTGAGAACTTGAGAAGAACAAGTAGCAAATTTTATGTAAGAAATGTGCACCGGTTTGACTCTAGGACCGGAATTGACACCAATATGCCCGATTATTGAATTTTGAAAAAAATCCAAGGGTACCCCCTTTAAACTTTTTTGGGCAAATTCCAATTTTAGGAAATTGTTTTTTTAATGTTAATATATACACTAGGTCTAACTTATTCCAAATTTGTGTTTTTTTTCTATCCGCTACCCACAGTTTGGCAAAAATAATGGAAAAATCGAATTAAAAATTTTCAGTTTTTTCCATTTTCCGGCCAAACGGTGCATTTTCTCATAGGGGTATGGATTTTTTTTTTTGAATCAGTACGTCAGGCTTAATCGAAATAAATTAAATTTGGAACGAAATAAAAAGTTTTTATTTTCACGAAATTTGCATGACATGTAGACCTCCAATTGGAATTTTTTCTCACAAACCGTAAGACGTAGAAAAAATCTGAGAACTTGAGAAGAACAAGTAGCAAATTTTATGTAAGAAATGTGCACCGGTTTGACTCTAGGACCGGAATTGACGCCAATACATCCGATTAAAGGATGTTTAAATGATGAACAAATATTACAAAAAATTATAGTTTTTTCCATTTTCCGGCCAAACGGTGCATTTTCTCATAGGGGTATGTATATCTTTTTTGAATCAGTACGTCAGGCTTAATCGAAATAAATTAAATTTGGAACGAAATACAAGGTTTTTATTTTCACGAAATTTGCAAGACATGTAGACCTCCAATTGGAATTTTTTCTCACGAACCGTAAGACGTAGAAAAAATCTGAGAACTTGAGAAGAACAAGTAGCAAATTTTATGTAAGAAATGTGCACCGGTTTGACTCTAGGACCGAAATTGACACCAATATGCCCGATTATTGAATTTTGAAAAAAATCCAAGGGTACCCCCTTTAAACATTTTTGGGCAAATTCCAATTTTAGGAAATTGTTTTTTTAATGTTAATATATACACTAGGTCTAACTTATTCCAAATATGTGTTTTTTTTCTATCCCCTACCCACAGTTTGGCAAAAATAATGGAAAAATCGAATTAAAAATTTTCAGTTTTTTCCATTTTCCGGCCAAACGGTGCATTTTCTCATAGGGGTATGTATATCTTTTTTGAATCACTACGTCAGGCTTAATCGAAATAAATTAAATTTGGAACGAAATACAAAGTTTTTATTTTCACGAAATTTGCAAGACATGTAGACCTCCAATTGGAATTTTTTCTCACGAACCGTAAGACGTAGAAAAAATCTGAGAACTTGAGAAGAACAAGTAGCAAATTTTATGTAAGAAATGTGCACCGGTTTGACTCTAGGACCGAAATTGACACCAATATGCCCGATTATTGAATTTTGAAAAAAATCCAAGGGTACCCCCTTTAAACTTTTTTGGGCAAATTCCAATTTTAGGAAATTGTTTTTTTAATGTTAATATATACACTAGGTCTAACTTATTCCAAATTTGTGTTTTTTTTCTATCCCCTACCCACAGTTTGGCAAAAATAATGGAAAAATCGAATTAAAAATTTTCAGTTTTTTCCATTTTCCGGCCAAACGGTGCATTTTCTCATAGGGGTATGTATTTTTTTTTGAATCAGTACGTCAGGCTTAATCGAAATAAATTAAATTTGGAACGAAATAAAAAGTTTTTATTTTCACGAAATTTGCAAGACATGTAGACCTCCAATTGGAATTTTTTCTCACGAACCGTAAGACGCAGAAAAAATATGAGAACTTGAGAAGAACAAGTAGCAAATTTTATGTAAGAAATGTGCACCGGTTTGACTCTAGGACCGGAATTGACGCCAATACATCCGATTAAAGGATGTTTAAAGGATGAACAAATATTACAAAAAATTATAGTTTTTTCCATTTTCCGGCAAAACGGTGCATTTTCTCATAGGGGTATGTATATCTTTTTTGAATCAGTACGTCAGGCTTAATCGAAATAAATTAAATTTGGAACGAAATACAAGGTTTTTATTTTCACGAAATTTGCAAGACATGTAGACCTCCAATTGGATTTTTTTCTCACGAACCGTAAGACGTAGAAAAAATCTGAGAACTTGAGAAGAACAAGTAGCAAATTTTATGTAAGAAATGTGCACCGGTTTGACTCTAGGACCGAAATTGACACCAATATGCCCGATTATTGAATTTTGAAAAAAATCCAAGGGTACCCCCTTTAAACATTTTTGGGCAAATTCCAATTTTAGGAAATTGTTTTTTTAATGTTAATATATACACTAGGTCTAACTTATTCCAAATATGTGTTTTTTTTCTATCCCCTACCCACAGTTTGGCAAAAATAATGGAAAAATCGAATTAAAAATTTTCAGTTTTTTCCATTTTCCGGCCAAACGGTGCATTTTCTCATAGGGGTATGTATATCTTTTTTGAATCAGTACGTCAGGCTTAATCGAAATAAATTAAATTTGGAACGAAATACAAAGTTTTTATTTTCACGAAATTTGCAAGACATGTAGACCTCCAATTGGAATTTTTTCTCACGAACCGTAAGACGCAGAAAAAATATGAGAACTTGAGAAGAACAAGTAGCAAATTTTATGTAAGAAATGTGCACCGGTTTGACTCTAGGACCGGAATTGACGCCAATACATCCGATTAAAGGATGTTTAAATGATGAACAAATATTACAAAAAATTATAGTTTTTTCCATTTTCCGGCAAAACGGTGCATTTTCTCATAGGGGTATGTATATCTTTTTTGAATCAGTACGTCAGGCTTAATCGAAATAAATTAAATTTGGAACGAAATACAAGGTTTTTATTTTCACGAAATTTGCAAGACATGTAGACCTCCAATTGGATTTTTTTCTTACGAACCGTAAGACGTAGAAAAAATCTGAGAACTTGAGAAGAACAAGTAGCAAATTTTATGTAAGAAATGTGCACCGGTTTGACTCTAGGACCGAAATTGACACCAATATGCCCGATTATTGAATTTTGAAAAAAATCCAAGGGTACCCCCTTTAAACATTTTTGGGCAAATTCCAATTTTAGGAAATTGTTTTTTTAATGTTAATATATACACTAGGTCTAACTTATTCCAAATATGTGTTTTTTTTCTATCCCCTACCCACAGTTTGGCAAAAATAATGGAAAAATCGAATTAAAAATTTTCAGTTTTTTCCATTTTCCGGCCAAACGGTGCATTTTCTCATAGGGGTATGTATATCTTTTTTGAATCAGTACGTCAGGCTTAATCGAAATAAATTAAATTTGGAACGAAATACAAAGTTTTTATTTTCACGAAATTTGCAAGACATGTAGACCTCCAATTGGAATTTTTTCTCACGAACCGTAAGACGTAGAAAAAATCTGAGAACTTGAGAAGAACAAGTAGCAAATTTTATGTAAGAAATGTGCACCGGTTTGACTCTAGGACCGAAATTGACACCCAAATGCCCGTCCCCCCCCCCCCGATTATTGAATTTTGAAAAACATCCAAGGGTACCCCCTATTAAACATTTTTGGGCAAATTGCAATTTTAGGAAATAATATATACACTAGGTCTAACTTATTCCAAATTTGTGTTTTTTTTTCTATCCCCTACCCACAGTTTGGCAAAAATAATGGAAAAATCGAATTAAAAATTTTCAGTTTTTTCCATTTTCCGGCCAAACGGTGCATTTTCTCATAGGGGTATGTATATCTTTTTTGAATCAGTACGTCAGGCTTAATCGAAATAACTTAAATTTGGAACGAAATACAAAGTTTTTATTTTCAAGAAATTTGCAAGACATGTAGACCTCCAATTGGAATTTTTTCTCACGAACCGTAAGACGTAGAAAAAATCTGAGAACTTGAGAAGAACAAGTAGCAAATTTTATGTAAGAAATGTGCACCGGTTTGACTCTAGGACCGAAATTGACACCAATATGCCCGATTATTGAATTTTGAAAAAAATCCAAGGGTACCCCCTTTAAACATTTTTGGGCAAATTCCAATTTTAGGAAATTGTTTTTTTAATGTTAATATATACACTAGGTCTAACTTATTCCAAATATGTGTTTTTTTTTCTATCCCCTACCCACAGTTTGGCAAAAATAATGGAAAAATCGAATTAAAAATTTTCAGTTTTTTCCATTTTCCGGCCAAACGGTGCATTTTCTCATAGGAGTATGTATATCTTTTTTGAATCAGTACGTCAGGCTTAATCGAAATAAATTAAATTTGGAACGAAATACAAAGTTTTTATTTTCACGAAATTTGCAAGACATGTAGACCTCCAATTGGAATTTTTTCTCACGAACCGTAAGACGTAGAAAAAATCTGAGAACTTAAGAAGAACAAGTAGCAAGTTTTATGTAAGAAATGTGCACCGGTTTGACTCTAGGACCGAAATTGACACCAATATGCCCGATTATTGAATTTTGAAAAAAATCCAAGGGTACCCCCTTTAAACTTTTTTGGGCAAATTCCAATTTTAGGAAATTGTTTTTTTAATGTTAATATATACACTAGGTCTAACTTATTCCAAATTTGTGTTTTTTTTCTATCCCCTACCCACAGTTTGGCAAAAATAATGGAAAAATCGAATTAAAAATTTTCAGTTTTTTCCATTTTCCGGCCAAACGGTGCATTTTCTCATAGGGGTATGTATTTTTTTTTGAATCAGTACGTCAGGCTTAATCGAAATAAATTAAATTTGGAACGAAATAAAAAGTTTTTATTTTCACGAAATTTGCAAGACATGTAGACCTCCAATTGGAATTTTTTCTCACGAACCGTAAGACGTAGAAAAAATCTGAGAACTTGAGAAGAACAAGTAGCAAATTTTATGTAAGAAATGTGCACCGGTTTGACTCTAGGACCGGAATTGACACCAATATGCCCGATTATTGAATTTTGAAAAAAATCCAAGGGTACCCCCTTTAAACTTTTTTGGGCAAATTCCAATTTTAGGAAATTGTTTTTTTAATGTTAATATATACACTAGGTCTAACTTATTCCAAATTTGTGTTTTTTTTCTATCCGCTACCCACAGTTTGGCAAAAATAATGGAAAAATCGAATTAAAAATTTTCAGTTTTTTCCATTTTCCGGCCAAACGGTGCATTTTCTCATAGGGGTATGGATTTTTTTTTTTGAATCAGTACGTCAGGCTTAATCGAAATAAATTAAATTTGGAACGAAATAAAAAGTTTTTATTTTCACGAAATTTGCATGACATGTAGACCTCCAATTGGAATTTTTTCTCACAAACCGTAAGACGTAGAAAAAATCTGAGAACTTGAGAAGAACAAGTAGCAAATTTTATGTAAGAAATGTGCACCGGTTTGACTCTAGGACCGGAATTGACGCCAATACATCCGATTAAAGGATGTTTAAATGATGAACAAATATTACAAAAAATTATAGTTTTTTCCATTTTCCGGCCAAACGGTGCATTTTCTCATAGGGGTATGTATATCTTTTTTGAATCAGTACGTCAGGCTTAATCGAAATAAATTAAATTTGGAACGAAATACAAGGTTTTTATTTTCACGAAATTTGCAAGACATGTAGACCTCCAATTGGAATTTTTTCTCACGAACCGTAAGACGTAGAAAAAATCTGAGAACTTGAGAAGAACAAGTAGCAAATTTTATGTAAGAAATGTGCACCGGTTTGACTCTAGGACCGAAATTGACACCAATATGCCCGATTATTGAATTTTGAAAAAAATCCAAGGGTACCCCCTTTAAACATTTTTGGGCAAATTCCAATTTTAGGAAATTGTTTTTTTAATGTTAATATATACACTAGGTCTAACTTATTCCAAATATGTGTTTTTTTTCTATCCCCTACCCACAGTTTGGCAAAAATAATGGAAAAATCGAATTAAAAATTTTCAGTTTTTTCCATTTTCCGGCCAAACGGTGCATTTTCTCATAGGGGTATGTATATCTTTTTTGAATCAGTACGTCAGGCTTAATCGAAATAAATTAAATTTGGAACGAAATACAAAGTTTTTATTTTCACGAAATTTGCAAGACATGTAGACCTCCAATTGGAATTTTTTCTCACGAACCGTAAGACGTAGAAAAAATCTGAGAACTTGAGAAGAACAAGTAGCAAATTTTATGTAAGAAATGTGCACCGGTTTGACTCTAGGACCGAAATTGACACCAATATGCCCGATTATTGAATTTTGAAAAAAATCCAAGGGTACCCCCTTTAAACTTTTTTGGGCAAATTCCAATTTTAGGAAATTGTTTTTTTAATGTTAATATATACACTAGGTCTAACTTATTCCAAATTTGTGTTTTTTTTCTATCCCCTACCCACAGTTTGGCAAAAATAATGGAAAAATCGAATTAAAAATTTTCAGTTTTTTCCATTTTCCGGCCAAACGGTGCATTTTCTCATAGGGGTATGTATTTTTTTTTTGAATCAGTACGTCAGGCTTAATCGAAATAAATTAAATTTGGAACGAAATAAAAAGTTTTTATTTTCACGAAATTTGCAAGACATGTAGACCTCCAATTGGAATTTTTTCTCACGAACCGTAAGACGCAGAAAAAATATGAGAACTTGAGAAGAACAAGTAGCAAATTTTATGTAAGAAATGTGCACCGGTTTGACTCTAGGACCGGAATTGACGCCAATACATCCGATTAAAGGATGTTTAAATGATGAACAAATATTACAAAAAATTATAGTTTTTTCCATTTTCCGGCAAAACGGTGCATTTTCTCATAGGGGTATGTATATCTTTTTTGAATCAGTACGTCAGGCTTAATCGAAATAAATTAAATTTGGAACGAAATACAAGGTTTTTATTTTCACGAAATTTGCAAGACATGTAGACCTCCAATTGGATTTTTTTCTCACGAACCGTAAGACGTAGAAAAAATCTGAGAACTTGAGAAGAACAAGTAGCAAATTTTATGTAAGAAATGTGCACCGGTTTGACTCTAGGACCGAAATTGACACCAATATGCCCGATTATTGAATTTTGAAAAAAATCCAAGGGTACACCCTTTAAACATTTTTGGGCAAATTCCAATTTTAGGAAATTGTTTTTTTAATGTTAATATATACACTAGGTCTAACTTATTCCAAATATGTGTTTTTTTTCTATCCCCTACCCACAGTTTGGCAAAAATAATGGAAAAATCGAATTAAAAATTTTCAGTTTTTTCCATTTTCCGGCCAAACGGTGCATTTTCTCATAGGGGTATGTATATCTTTTTTGAATCAGTACGTCAGGCTTAATTGAAATAAATTAAATTTGGAACGAAATACAAAGTTTTTATTTTCACGAAATTTGCAAGACATGTAGACCTCCAATTGGAATTTTTTCTCACGAACCGTAAGACGTAGAAAAAATCTGAGAACTTGAGAAGAACAAGTAGCAAATTTTATGTAAGAAATGTGCACCGGTTTGACTCTAGGACCGAAATTGACACCAATATGCCCGATTATTGAATTTTGAAAAAAATCCAAGGGTACCCCCTTTAAACATTTTTGGGCAAATTCCAATTTTAGGAAATTGTTTTTTTAATGTTAATATATACACTAGGTCTAACTTATTCCAAATTTGTGTTTTTTTTTCTATCCCCTACCCACAGTTTGGCAAAAATAATGGAAAAATCGAATTAAAAATTTTCAGTTTTTTCCATTTTCCGGCCAAACGGTGCATTTTCTCATAGGGGTATGTATATCTTTTTTGAATCAGTACGTCAGGCTTAATCGAAATAACTTAAATTTGGAACGAAATACAAAGTTTTTATTTTCAAGAAATTTGCAAGACATGTAGACCTCCAATTGGAATTTTTTCTCACGAACCGTAAGACGTAGAAAAAATCTGAGAACTTGAGAAGAACAAGTAGCAAATTTTATGTAAGAAATGTGCACCGGTTTGACTCTAGGACCGAAATTGACACCAATATGCCCGATTATTGAATTTTGAAAAAAATCCAAGGGTACCCCCTTTAAACTTTTTTGGGCAAATTCCAATTTTAGGAAATTGTTTTTTTAATGTTAATATATACACTAGGTCTAACTTATTCCAAATTTGTGTTTTTTTTCTATCCCCTACCCACAGTTTGGCAAAAATAATGGAAAAATCGAATTAAAAATTTTCAGTTTTTTCCATTTTCCGGCCAAACGGTGCATTTTCTCACAGGGGTATGTATTTTTTTTTTAATCAGTACGTCAGGCTTAATCGAAATAAATTAAATTTGGAACGAAATAAAAAGTTTTTATTTTCACGAAATTTGCAAGACATGTAGACCTCCAATTGGAATTTTTTCTCACGAACCGTAAGACGTAGAAAAAATCTGAGAACTTGAGAAGAACAAGTAGCAAATTTTATGTAAGAAATGTGCACCGGTTTGACTCTAGGACCGGAATTGACGCCAATACATCCGATTAAAGGATGTTTAAATGATGAACAAATATTACAAAAAATTATAGTTTTTTCCATTTTCCGGCAAAACGGTGCATTTTCTCATAGGGGTATGTATATCTTTTTTGAATCAGTACGTCAGGCTTAATCGAAATAAATTAAATTTGGAACGAAATACAAGGTTTTTATTTTCACGAAATTTGCAAGACATGTAGACCTCCAATTGGATTTTTTTCTCACGAACCGTAAGACGTAGAAAAAATCTGAGAACTTGAGAAGAACAAGTAGCAAATTTTATGTAAGAAATGTGCACCGGTTTGACTCTAGGACCGAAATTGACACCAATATGCCCGATTATTGAATTTTGAAAAAAATCCAAGGGTACCCCCTTTAAACATTTTTGGGCAAATTCCAATTTTAGGAAATTGTTTTTTTAATGTTAATATATACACTAGGTCTAACTTATTCCAAATATGTGTTTTTTTTTTATCCCCTACCCACAGTTTGGCAAAAATAATGGAAAAATCGAATTAAAAATTTTCAGTTTTTTCCATTTTTCGGCCAAACGGTGCATTTTCTCATAGGGGTATGTATATCTTTTTTGAATCAGTACGTCAGGCTTAATCGAAATAAATTAAATTTGGAACGAAATACAAAGTTTTTATTTTCACGAAATTTGCAAGACATGTAGACCTCCAATTGGAATTTTTTCTCACGAACCGTAAGACGTAGAAAAAATCTGAGAACTTGAGAAGAGCAAGTAGCAAATTTTATGTAAGAAATGTGCACCGGTTTGACTCTAGGACCGAAATTGACACCAATATGCCCGATTATTGAATTTTGAAAAAAATCCAAGGGTACCCCCTTTAAACATTTTTGGGCAAATTCCAATTTTAGGAAATTGTTTTTTTAATGTTAATATATACACTAGGTCTAACTTATTCCAAATTTGTGTTTTTTTTCTATCCCCTACCCACAGTTTGGCAAAAATATTGGAAAAATCGAATTAAAAATTTTCAGTTTTTTCCATTTTCCGGCCAAACGGTGCATTTTCTCATAGGGGTATGTATATCTTTTTTGAATCAGTACGTCAGGCTTAATCGAAATAACTTAAATTTGGAACGAAATACAAAGTTTTTATTTTCACGAAATTTGCAAGACATGTAGACCTCCAATTGGAATTTTTTCTCACGAACCGTAAGACGTAGAAAAAATCTGAGAACTTGAGAAGAACAAGTAGCAAATTTTATGTAAGAAATGTGCACCGGTTTGACTCTAGGACCGGAATTGACGCCAATATATCCGATTAAAGGATGTTTAAATGATGAACAAATATTACAAAAAATTATAGTTTTTTCCATTTTCCGGCGAAACGGTGCATTTTCTCATAGGCGTATGTATATCTTTTTTGAATCAGTACGTCAGGCTTAATGGAAATAAATTAAATTTGGAACGAAATACAAGGTTTTTATTTTCACGAAATTTGCAAGACATGTAGACCTACAATTGGATTTTTTTCTCACGAACCGTAAGACGTAGAAAAAATCTGAGAACTTGAGAAGAACAAGTAGCAAATTTTATGTAAGAAATGTGCACCGTTTTGACTCTAGGACCAAAATTGACACCAATATGCCCGATTATTGAATTTTGAAAAAAATCCAAGGGTACCCCCTTTAAACATTTTTGGGCAAATTCCAATTTTAGGAAATTGTTTTTTTAATGTTAATATATACACTAGGTCTAACTTATTCCAAATATGTGTTTTTTTTCTATCCCCTACCCACAGTTTGGCAAAAATAATGGAAAAATCGAATTAAAAATTTTCAGTTTTTTCCATTTTCCGGCCAAACGGTGCATTTTCTCATAGGGGTATGTATATCTTTTTTGAATCAGTACGTCAGGCTTAATCGAAATAAATTAAATTTGGAACGAAATACAAAGTTTTTATTTTCACGAAATTTGCAAGACATGTAGACCTCCAATTGGAATTTTTTCTCACGAACCGTAAGACGTAGAAAAAATCTGAGAACTTGAGAAGAACAAGTAGCAAATTTTATGTAAGAAATGTGCACCGGTTTGACTCTATGACCGGAATTGACGCCAATATATCCGATTAAAGGATGTTTAAATGTTGAACAAATATTACAAAAAATTATAGTTTTTTACATTTTCCGGCGAAACGGTGCATTTTCTCATAGGAGTATGTATATCTTTTTTGAATCAGTACGTCAGGCTTAATCGAAATAAATTAAATTTGGAACGAAATACAAAGTTTTTATTTTCACGAAATTTGCAAGACATGTAGACCTCCAATTGGAATTTTTTCTCACGAACCGTAAGACGTAGAAAAAATCTGAGAACTTGAGAAGAACAAGTAGCAAATTTTATGTAAGAAATGTGCACCGGTTTGACTCTATGACCGGAATTGACGCCAATATATCCGATTAAAGGATGTTTAAATGATGAACAAATATTACAAAAAATTATAGTTTTTTCCATTTTCCGGCGAAACGGTGCATTTTCTCATAGGGGTATGTATATCTTTTTTGAATCAGTACGTCAGGCTTAATCGAAATAAATTAAATTTGGAACGAAATACAAAGTTTTTATTTTCACGAAATTTGCAAGACATGTAGACCTCCAATTGGAATTTTTTCTCACGAACCGTAAGACGTAGAAAAAATCTGAGAACTTGAGAAGAACAAGTAGCAAATTTTATGTAAGAAATGTGCACCGGTTTGACTCTATGACCGGAATTGACGCCAATATATCCGATTAAAGGATGTTTAAATGATGAACAAATATTACAAAAAATTCTAGTTTTTTCCATTTTCCGGCGAAACGGTGCATTTTCTCATAGGGGTATGTATATCTTTTTTGAATCAGTACGTCAGGCTTAATCGAAATAAATTAAATTTGGAACGAAATACAAAGTTTTTATTTTCACGAAATTTGCAAGACATGTAGACCTCCAATTGGAATTTTTTCTCACGAACCGTAAGACGTAGAAAAAATCTGAGAACTTGAGAAGAACAAGTAGCAAATTTTATGTAAGAAATGTGCACCGGTTTGACTCTATGACCGGAATTGACGCCAATATATCCGATTAAAGGATGTTTAAATGATGAACAAATATTACAAAAAATTATAGTTTTTTCCATTTTCCGGCGAAACGGTGCATTTTCTCATAGGGGTATGTATATCTTTTTTGAATCAGTACGTCAGGCTTAATCGAAATAAATTAAATTTGGAACGAAATACAAAGTTTTTATTTTCACGAAATTTGCAAGACATGTAGACCTCCAATTGGAATTTTTTCTCACGAACCGTAAGACGTAGAAAAAATCTGAGAACTTGAGAAGAACAAGTAGCAAATTTTATGTAAGAAATGTGCACCGGTTTGACTCTAGGACCGAAATTGACACCAATATGCCCGATTATTGAATTTTGAAAAAAATCCAAGGGTACCCCCTTTAAACATTTTTGGGCAAATTCCAATTTTAGGAAATTGTTTTTTTAATGTTAATATATACACTAGGTCTAACTTATTCCAAATATGTGTTTTTTTTCTATCCCCTACCCACAGTTTGGCAAAAATAATGGAAAAATCGAATTAAAAATTTTCAGTTTTTTCCATTTTCCGGCCAAACGGTGCATTTTCTCATAGGGGTATGTATATCTTTTTTGAATCAGTACGTCAGGCTTAATCGAAATAATTTAAATTTGGAACGAAATACAAGGTTTTTATTTTCACGAAATTTGCAAGACATGTAGACCTCCAATTGGATTTTTTTCTCACGAACCGTAAGACGTAGAAAAAATCTGAGAACTTGAAAAGAACAAGTAGCAAATTTTATGTAAGAAATGTGCACCGGTTTGACTCTAGGACCGAAATTGACACCAATATGCCCGATTATTGAATTTTGAAAAAAATCCAAGGGTACCCCCTTTAAACATTTTTGGGCAAATTCCAATTTTAGGAAATTGTTTTTTTAATGTTAATATATACACTAGCTCCAACTTATTCCAAATATGTGTTTTTTTTCTATCCCCTACCCACAGTTTGGCAAAAATAATGAAAAAATCGAATTAAAAATTTTCAGTTTTTTCCGTTTTCCGGCCAAACGGTGCATTTTCTCATAGGGGTATGTATATCTTTTTTGAATCAGTACGTCAGGCTTAATCGAAATAAATTAAATTTGGAACGAAATACAAAGTTTTTATTTTCACGAAATTTGCAAGACATTTAGACCTCCAATTGGAATTTTTTCTCACGAACCGTAAGACGTAGAAAAAATCTGAGAACTTGAGAAGAACAAGTAGCAAATTTTATGTAAGAAATGTGCACCGGTTTGACTCTATGACCGGAATTGACGCCAATATATCCGATTAAAGGATGTTTAAATGATGAACAAATATTACAAAAAATTATAGTTTTTTCCATTTTCCGGCCAAACGGTGCATTTTCTCATAGGGGTATGTATATCTTTTTTGAATCAGTACGTCAGGCTTAATCGAAATAAATTAAATTTGGAACGAAATACAAGGTTTTTATTTTCACGAAATTTGCAAGACATGTAGACCTCCAATTGGATTTTTTTCTCACGAACCGTAAGACGTAGAAAAAATCTGAGAACTTGAGAAGAACAAGTAGCAAATTTTATGTAAGAAATGTGCACCGGTTTGATTCTAGGACCGAAATTGACACCAATATGCCCGATTATTGAATTTTGAAAAAAATCCTAGGGTACCCCCTTTAAACATTTTTGGGCAAATTCCAATTTTAGGAAATTGTTTTTTTAATGTTAATATATACACTAGGTCTAACTTATTCCAAATATGTGTTTTTTTTCTATCCCCTACCCACAGTTTGGCAAAAATAATGGAAAAATCGAATTAAAAATTTTCAGTTTTTTCCATTTTCCGGCCAAACGGTGCATTTTCTCATAGGGGTATGTATATCTTTTTTGAATCAGTACGTAAGGCTTAATCGAAATAAATTAAATTTGGAACGAAACACAAAGTTTTTATTTTCACGAAATTTGCAAGACATGTAGACCTCCAATTGGAATTTTTTCTCACGAACCGTAAGACGTAGAAAAAATCTGAGAACTTGAGAAGAACAAGTAGCAAATTTTATGTGAGAAATGTGCACCGGTTTGACTCTATGACCGGAATTGACGCCAATATATCCGATTAAAGGATGTTTAAATGATGAACAAATATTACAAAAAATTATAGTTTTTTCCATTTTCCGGCGAAACGGTGCATTTTCTCATAGGGGTATGTATATCTTTTTTGAATCAGTACGTCAGGCTTAATCGAAATAAATTAAATTTGAAACGAAATACAAGGTTTTTATTTTCACGAAATTTGCAAGACATGTAGACCTCCAATTGGATTTTTTTCTCACGAACCGTAAGACGTAGAAAAAATCTGAGAACTTGAAAAGAACAAGTAGCAAATTTTATGTAAGAAATGTGCACCGGTTTGACTCTAGGACCGAAATTGACACCAATATGCCCGATTATTGAATTTTGAAAAAAATCCAAGGGTACCCCCTTTAAACATTTTTGGGCAAATTCCAATTTTAGGAAATTGTTTTTTTAATGTTAATATATACACTAGCTCTAACTTATTCCAAATATGTGTTTTTTTTCTATCCCCTACCCACAGTTTGGCAAAAATAATGAAAAAATCGAATTAAAAATTTCAGTTTTTTCCGTTTTCCGGCCAAACGGTGCATTTTCTCATAGGGGTATGTATATCTTTTTTGAATCAGTACGTCAGGCTTAATCGAAATAAATTAAATTTGGAACGAAATACAAAGTTTTTATTTTCACGAAATTTGCAAGACATGTAGACCTCCAATTGGAATTTTTTCTCACGAACCGTAAGACGTAGAAAAAATCTGAGAACTTGAGAAGAACAAGTAGCAAATTTTATGTAAGAAATGTGCACCGGTTTGACTCTATGACCGGAATTGACGCCAATATATCCGATTAAAAGATGTTTAAATTATGAACAAATATTACAAAAAATTATAGTTTTTTCCATTTTCCGGCGAAACGGTGCATTTTCTCATAGGGGTATGTATATCTGTTTTGAATCAGTACGTCAGGCTTAATCGAAATAAATTAAATTTGGAACGAAATACAAAGTTTTTATTTTCACGAAATTTGCAAGACATTTAGACCTCCAATTGGAATTTTTTCTCACGAACCGTCAGACGTAGAAAAAATCTAAGAACTTGAGAAGAACAAGTAGCAAATTTTATGTAAGAAATGTGCACCGGTTTGACTCTAGGACCGCAATTGACACCAATATGCCCGATTATTGAATTTTGAAAAAAAATCCAAGGGTACCCCCTTTAAACATTTTTGGGCAAATTCCAATTTTAGGAAATTGTTTTTTTAATGTTAATATATACACTAGGTCTAACTTATTCCAAATTTGTGTTTTTTTTCTATCCCCTACCCACAGTTTGGCAAAAATAATGGAAAAATCGAATTAAAAATTTTCAGTTTTTTCCATTTTCCGGCCAAACGGTGCATTTTCTCATAGGGGTATGTATATCTTTTTTGAATCAGTACGTCAGGCTTAATCGAAATAAATTAAATTTGGAACGAAATACAAAGTTTTTATTTTCACGAAATTTGCAAGACATGTAGACCTCCAATTGGAATTTTTTCTCACGAACCGTAAGACGTAGAAAAAATCTGAGAACTTGAGAAGAACAAGTAGCAAATTTTATGTAAGAAATGTGCACCGGTTTGACTCTATGACCGGAATTGACGCCAATATATCCGATTAAAGGATGTTTAAATGATGAACAAATATTACAAAAAATTATAGTTTTTTCCATTTTCCGGCGAAACGGTGCATTTTCTCATAGGGGTATGTATATCTTTTTTGAATCAGTACGTCAGGCTTAATCGAAATAAATTAAATTTGGAACGAAATACAAAGTTTTTATTTTCACGAAATTTGCAAGACATGTAGACCTCCAATTGGAATTTTTTCTCACGAACCGTAAGACGTAGAAAAAATCTGAGAACTTGAGAAGAACAAGTAGCAAATTTTATGTAAGAAATGTGCACCGGTTTGACTCTATGACCGGAATTGACGCCAATATATCCGATTAAAGGATGTTTAAATGATGAACAAATATTACAAAAAATTATAGTTTTTTCCATTTTCCGGCGAAACGGTGCATTTTCTCATAGGGGTATGTATATCTTTTTTGAATCAGTACGTCAGGCTTAATCGAAATAAATTAAATTTGGAACGAAATACAAAGTTTTTATTTTCACGAAATTTGCAAGACATGTAGACCTCCAATTGGAATTTTTTCTCACGAACCGTAAGACGTAGAAAAAATCTGAGAACTTGAGAAGAACAAGTAGCAAATTTTATGTAAGAAATGTGCACCGGTTTGACTCTAGGACCGAAATTGACACCAATATGCCCGATTATTGAATTTTGAAAAAAATCCAAGGGTACCCCCTTTAAACATTTTTGGGCAAATTCCAATTTTAGGAAATTGTTTTTTTAATGTTAATATATACACTAGGTCTAACTTATTCCAAATATGTGTTTTTTTTCTATCCCCTACCCACAGTTTGGCAAAAATAATGGAAAAATCGAATTAAAAATTTTCAGTTTTTTCCATTTTCCGGCCAAACGGTGCATTTTCTCATAAGGGTATGTATATCTTTTTTGAATCAGTACGTCAGGCTTAATCGAAATAAATTAAATTTGGAACGAAATACAAAGTTTTTATTTTCACGAAATTTGCAAGACATGTAGACCTCCAATTGGAATTTTTTCTCACGAACCGTAAGACGTAGAAAAAATCTGAGAACTTGAGAAGAACAAGTAGCAAATTTTATGTAAGAAATGTGCACCGGTTTGACTCTATGACCGGAATTGACGCCAATATATCCGATTAAAGGATGTTTAAATGATGAACAAATATTACAAAAAATTATAGTTTTTTCCATTTTCCGGCGAAACGGTGCATTTTCTCATAGGAGTATGTATATCTTTTTTGAATCAGTACGTCAGGCTTAATCGAAATAAATTAAATTTGGAACGAAATACAAAGTTTTTATTTTCACGAAATTTGCAAGACATGTAGACCTCCAATTGGAATTTTTTCTCATGAACCGTAAGACGTAGAAAAAATTTGAGAACTTGAGAAGAACAAGTAGCAAATTTTATGTAAGAAATGTGCACCGGTTTGACTCTAGGACCGAAATTGACACCAATATGCCCGATTATTGAATTTTGAAAAAATCCAAGGGTACCCCCTTTAAACATTTTTGGGCAAATTCCAATTTTAGGAAATTGTTTTTTTAATGTTAATATATACACTAGGTCTAACTTATTCCAAATATGTGTTTTTTTTCTATCCCCTACCCACAGTTTGGCAAAAATAATGGAAAAATCGAATTAAAAATTTTCAGTTTTTTCCATTTTCCGGCCAAACGGTGCATTTTCTCATAGGGGTATGTATATCTTTTTTGAATCAGTACGTCAGGCTTAATCGAAATAAATTAAATTTGGAACGAAATACAAGGTTTTTATTTTCACGAAATTTGCAAGACATGTAGACCTCCAATTGGATTTTTTTCTCACGAACCGTAAGACGTAGAAAAAATCTGAGAACTTGAAAAGAACAAGTAGCAAATTTTATGTAAGAAATGTGCACCGGTTTGACTCTAGGACCGAAATTGACACCAATATGCCCGATTATTGAATTTTGAAAAAAATCCAAGGGTACCCCCTTTAAACATTTTTGGGCAAATTCCAATTTTAGGAAATTGTTTTTTTAATGTTAATATATACACTAGCTCTAACTTATTCCAAATATGTGTTTTTTTTCTATCCCCTACCCACAGTTTGGCAAAAATAATGAAAAAATCGAATTAAAAATTTTCAGTTTTTTCCGTTTTCCGGCCAAACGGTGCATTTTCTCATAGGGGTATGTATATCTTTTTTGAATCAGTACGTCAGGCTTAATCGAAATAAATTAAATTTGGAACGAAATACAAAGTTTTTATTTTCACGAAATTTGCAAGGCATTTAGACCTCCAATTGGATTTTTTTCTCACGAACCGTAAGGACGTAGAAAAAATCTGAGAACTTGAGAAGAACAAGTAGCAAATTTATGTAAGAAATGTGCACCGGTTTGACTCTAGGACCGAAATTGACACCAATATGCCCGATTATTGAATTTTGAAAAAAAATCCAAGGGTACCCCCTTTAAACATTTTGGGCAAATTCCAATTTTAGGAAATTGTTTTTTTAATGTTAATATATACACTAGGTCTAACTTATTCCAAATTTGTGTTTTTTTTCTATCCCCTACCCACAGTTTGGCAAAAATAATGGAAAAATCGAATTAAAAATTTTCAGTTTTTTCCATTTTCCGGCCAAACGGTGCATTTTCTCATAGGGTATGTATATCTTTTTTTGAATCAGTACGTCAGGCTTAATCGAAATAAATTAAATTTGGAACGAAATACAAAGTTTTTATTTTCACGAAATTTGCAAGACATGTAGACCTCCAATTGGAATTTTTTCTCACGAACCGTAAGACGTAGAAAAAATCTGAGAACTTAAGAAGAACAAGTAGCAAATTTTATGTAAGAAATGTGCACCGGTTTGACTCTATGACCGGAATTGACGCCAATATATCCGATTAAAGGATGTTTAAATGATGAACAAATATTACAAAAAAATTATAGTTTTTTCCATTTTCCGGCCAAACGGTGCATTTTCTCATAGGGGTATGTATATCTTTTTTGAATCAGTACGTCAGGCTTAATCGAAATAAATTAAATTTGGAACGAAATACAAGGTTTTATTTTCACGAAATTTGCAAGACATGTAGACCTCCAATTGGATTTTTTTCTCACGAACCGTAAGACGTAGAAAAAATCTGAGACTTGAGAAGAACAAGTAGCAAATTTTATGTAAGAAATGTGCACCGGTTTGATTCTAGGACCGAAATTGACACCAATATGCCCGATTATGAATTTTGAAAAAAATCCAAGGGTACCCCCTTTAAACATTTTGGGCAAATTCCAATTTTAGGAAATTGTTTTTTTAATGTTAATATATACACTAGGTCTAACTTATTCCAAATATGTGTTTTTTTTCTATCCCCTACCCACAGTTTTTGGCAAAAATAATGGAAAAATCGAATAAAATTTTCAGTTTTTCATTTTCCGGCCAAACGGTGCATTTTCTCATAGGGGTATGTCATATCTTTTTTGAATCAGTACGTCAGGCTTAATCGAAATAAATTAAATTTGGAACGAAATACAAAGTTTTTATTTTCACGAAATTTGCAAGACATGTAGACCTCCAATTGGATTTTTTTCTCACGAACCGTAAGACGTAGAAAAAATCTGAGGAACTTGAAAGAACAAGTAGCAAATTTTATGTAAGAAATGTGCACCGGTTTGACTCTAGGACCGAAATTGACACCAATATGCCCGATTATTGAATTTTGAAAAAAATCCAAGGGTACCCCCTTTAAACATTTTGGGCAAATTCCAATTTTAGGAAATTGTTTTTTTAATGTTAATATATACACTAGCTCTAACTTATTCCAAATATGTGTTTTTTTTCTATCCCCTACCCACAGTTGGCAAAAATAATGAAAAAATCGAATTAAAAATTTTCAGTTTTTTCCGTTTTCCCGGCCAAACGGTGCATTTTCTCATAGGGGTATGTATATCTTTTTTGAATCAGTACGTCAGGCTTAATCGAAATAAATTAAATTTGGAACGAAATACAAAGTTTTTATTTTCACGAAATTTGCAAGACATTTAGACCTCCAATTGGATTTTTTTCTCACGAACCGTAAGACGTAGAAAAAATCTGAGAACTTGAGAAGAACAAGTAGCAAATTTATGTAAGAAATGTGCACCCGGTTTGACTCTAGGACCGAAATTGACACCAATATGCCCCGATTATTGAATTTTGAAAAAAAATCCCAAGGGTACCCCTTTAAACATTTTTGGGCAAATTCCAATTTTAGGAAATTGTTTTTTTAATGTTAATATATACACTAGGTCTAACTTATTCCAAATTTGTGTTTTTTTTCTATCCCCTACCCACAGTTTGGCAAAAATAATGGAAAAATCGAATTAAAAATTTCAGTTTTTTCCATTTCCGGCCAAACGGTGCATTTTCTCATAGGGGTATGTATATCTTTTTTGAATCAGTACGTCAGGCTTAATCGAAATAAATTAAATTTGGAACGAAATACAAAGTTTTTATTTTCACGAAATTTGCAAGACATTTAGACCTCCAATTGGATTTTTTTCTCACGAACCGTAAGACGTAGAAAAAATCTGAAGAACTTGAGAAGAACAAGTAGCAAATTTTATGTAAGAAATGTGCACCGGTTTGACTCTAGGACCGAAATTGACACAATATGCCCGATTATTGAATTTTGAAAAAAATCCAAGGGTACCCCCTTTAAACATTTTGGGCAAATTCCAATTTTAGGAAATTGTTTTTTTAATGTTAATATATACACTAGGTCCTAACTTATTCCAAATTTGTGTTTTTTTTTTCTATCCCCCTACCCACAGTTTGGCAAAAATAATGGAAAAATCGAATTAAAAATTTCAGTTTTTCCATTTTCCGGCCAAACGGTGCATTTTCTCATAGGGGGTATGTATATCTTTTTTGAATCAGTACGTCAGGCTTAATCGAAATAAATTAAATTTGGAACGAAATACAAAGTTTTTATTTTCACGAAATTTGCAAGACATGTAGACCTCCAATTGGAATTTTTTCTCACGAACCGTAAGACGTAGAAAAAATCTGAGAACTTGAGAGAACAAGTAGCAAATTTTATGTGAGAAATGTGCACCGGTTTGACTCTAGGACCGGAATTGACGCCAATATATCCGATTAAAGGATGTTTAAATGATGAACAAATATTACAAAAAATTATAGTTTTTTCCATTTTCCGGCGAAACGGTGCATTTTCTCATAGGGGTATGTATATCTTTTTGAATCAGTACGTCAGGCTTAATCGAAATAAATTAAATTTGGAACGAAATACAGGTTTTTATTTTCACGAAATTTGCAAGACATGTAGACCTCCAATTGGAATTTTTTCTCATGAACCGTAAGACGTAGAAAAAAATTTGAGAACTTGAGAAGAACCAAGTAGCAAATTTTATGTAAGAAATGTGCACCGGTTGACTCTAGGACCGAAATTGACACCAATATATGCCCGATTATTGAATTTTGAAAAAAATCCAAGGGTACCCCCTTTAAACATTTTTGGGCAAATTCCAATTTTAGGAAATTGTTTTTTTAATGTTAATATATTACACTAGGTCTAACTTATTCCAAATATGTGTTTTTTTTCTATCCCCTACCCACAGTTTGGCAAAAATAATGGAAAAATCGAATTAAAAATTTTCAGTTTTTTCCATTTTCCGGCCAAACGGTGCATTTTCTCATAGGGGTATGTATATCTTTTTTGAATCAGTACGTCAGGCTTAATCGAAATAAATTAAATTTGGAACGAAATACAAGGTTTTTATTTTCACGAAATTTGCAAGACATGTAGACCTCCAATTGGAATTTTTTCTCACGAACCGTAAGACGTAGAAAAAATCTGAGAACTTGAGAAGAACAAGTAGCAAATTTTATGTAAGAAATGTGCACCGGTTTGACTCTAGGACCGAAATTGACACCAATATGCCCGATTATTGAATTTTGAAAAAAATCCAAGGGTACCCCCTTTAAACATTTTTGGGCAAATTCCAATTTTAGGAAATTGTTTTTTTAATGTTAATATATACACTAGGTCTAACTTATTCCAAATTTGTGTTTTTTTTCTATCCCCTACCCACAGTTTGGCAAAAATAATGGAAAAATCGAATTAAAAATTTTCAGTTTTTTCCATTTTCCGGCCAAACGGTGCATTTTCTCATAGGGGTATGTATATCTTTTTTGAATCAGTACGTCAGGCTTAATCGAAATAAATTAAATTTGTAACGAAATACAAAGTTTTTATTTTCACGAAATTTGCAAGACATGTAGACCTCCAATTGGAATTTTTTCTCACGAACCGTAAGACGTAGAAAAAATCTGAGAACTTAAGAAGAACAAGTAGCAAATTTTATGTAAGAAATGTGCACCGGTTTTGACTCTATGACCGGAATTGACGCCAATATATCCGATTAAAGGATGTTTAAATGATGAACAAATATTACAAAAAATTATAGTTTTTTCCATTTTCCGGCCAAACGGTGCATTTTCTCATAGGGGTATGTATATCTTTTTTGAATCAGTACGTCAGGCTTAATCGAAATAAATTAAATTTGGAACGAAATACAAGGTTTTTATTTTCACGAAATTTGCAAGACATGTAGACCTCCAATTGGATTTTTTTCTCACGAACCGTAAGACGTAGAAAAAATCTGAGAACTTGAGAAGAACAAGTAGCAAATTTTATGTAAGAAATGTGCACCGGTTTGATTCTAGGACCGAAATTGACACCAATATGCCCGATTATTGAATTTTGAAAAAAATCCAAGGGTACCCCCTTTAAACATTTTTGGGCAAATTCCAATTTTAGGAAATTGTTTTTTTAATGTTAATATATACACTAGGTCTAACTTATTCCAAATATGTGTTTTTTTTCTATCCCCTACCCACAGTTTGGCAAAAATAATGGAAAAATCGAATTAAAAATTTCAGTTTTTTCCATTTTCCGGCCAAACGGTGCATTTTCTCATAGGGGTATGTATATCTTTTTTGAATCAGTACGTCAGGCTTAATCGAAATAAATTAAATTTGGAACGAAATACAAAGTTTTTATTTTCACGAAATTTGCAAGACATGTAGACCTCCAATTGGAATTTTTTCTCACGAACCGTAAGACGTAGAAAAAATCTGAGAACTTGAGAAGAACAAGTAGCAAATTTTATGTGAGAAATGTGCACCGGTTTGACTCTAGGACCGGAATTGACGCCAATATATCCGATTAAAGGATGTTTAAATGATGAACAAATATTACAAAAAATTATAGTTTTTTCCATTTTCCGGCGAAACGGTGCATTTTCTCATAGGGGTATGTATATCTTTTTTGAATCAGTGCGTCAGACTTAATCGAAATAAATTAAATTTGGAACGAAATACAAGGTTTTTATTTTCACGAAATTTGCAAGACATGTAGACCTCCAATTGGATTTTTTTCTCACGAACCGTAAGACGTAGAAAAAATCTGAGAACTTGAAAAGAACAAGTAGCAAATTTTATGTAAGAAATGTGCACCGGTTTGACTCTAGGACCGAAATTGACACCAATATGCCCGATATTATTGAATTTTGAAAAAAAATCCAAGGGTACCCCCTTTAAACATTTTTGGGCAAATTCCAATTTTAGGAAATTGTTTTTTAATGTTAATATATACACTAGCTCTAACTTATTCCAAATATGTGTTTTTTTCTATCCCCTACCCACAGTTTGGCAAAAATAATGAAAAATCGAATTAAAAATTTCAGTTTTTTCCGTTTTCCGGCCAAACGGTGCATTTTCTCATAGGGGTATGTATATCTTTTTTGAATCAGTACGTCAGGCTTAATCGAAATAAATTAAATTTGGAACGAAATACAAGGTTTTTATTTTCACGAAATTTGCAAGACATGTAGACCTCCAATTGGAATTTTTTCTCACGAACCGTAAGACGTAGAAAAAATCTGAGAACTTGAGAAGAACAAGTAGCAAATTTTATGTAAGAAATGTGCACCGGTTTGACTCTATGACCGGAATTGACGCCAATATATCCGATTAAAGATGTTTAAATGATGAACAAATATTACAAAAAATTATAGTTTTTTCCATTTTCCGGCGAAACGGTGCATTTTCTCATAGGGGTATGTATATCTGTTTTGAATCAGTACGTCAGGCTTAATCGAAATAAATTAAATTTGGAACGAATACAAAGTTTTATTTTCACGAAATTTGCAAGACATTTAGACCTCCATTGGAATTTTTTCTCACGAACCGTAAGACGTAGAAAAAATCTAAGAACTTGAGAAGAACAAGTAGCAAATTTTATGTAAGAAATGTGCACCAGTTGACTCTAGGACCGCAATTGACACCAATATGCCCGATTATTGAATTTTGAAAAAAATCCAAGGGTACCCCCTTTAAACATTTTTGGGCAAATTCCAATTTTAGGAAATTGTTTTTTTTAATGTTAATATATACACTAGTCTAACTTATTCCAAATATGTGTTTTTTTTTCTATCCCCTACCCACAGTTTGGCAAAAATAATGGAAAAATCGAATTAAAAATTTTCAGTTTTTTCCATTTTCCGGCCAAACGGTGCATTTTCTCATAGGGGTATGTATATCTTTTTTGAATCAGTACGTCAGGCTTAATCGAAATAAATTAAATTTGGAACGAAATACAAGGTTTTTATTTTCACGAAATTTGCAAGACATGTAGACCTCCAATTGGATTTTTTTCTCACGAACCGTAAGACGTAGAAAAAATCTGAGAACTCGAAAAGAACAAGTAGCAAATTTTATGTAAGAAATGTGCACCGGTTTGACTCTAGGACCGAAATTGACACCAATATGCCCGATTATTGAATTTGAAAAAATCCAAGGGTACCCCCTTTTAACATTTTTGGGCAAATTCCAATTTTAGGAAATTGTTTTTTAATGTTAATATATACACTAGCTCTAACTTATTCCAAATATGTGTTTTTTTTCTATCCCCTACCCACAGTTTGGCAAAAATAATGAAAAAATCGAATTAAAAATTTTCAGTTTTTTCCGTTTTCCGGCCAAACGGTGCATTTTCTCATAGGGGTATGTATATCTTTTTTGAATCAGTACGTCAGGCTTAATCGAAATAAATTAAATTTGGAACGAAATACAAAGTTTTATTTTCACGAAATTTGCAAGACATTTAGACCTCCAATTGGAATTTTTTCTCACGAACCGTAAGACGTAGAAAAAATCTGAGAACTTGAGAAGAACAAGTAGCAAATTTTATGTAAGAAATGTGCACCGGTTTGACTCTAGGACCGAAATTGACACCAATATGCCCGATTATTGAATTTTGAAAAAAAATCCAAGGGTACCCCCTTAAACATTTTTGGGCAAATTCCAATTTTAGGAAATTGTTTTTTTAATGTTAATATATACACTAGGTCTAACTTATTCCAAATTTGTGTTTTTTTTTCTATCCCCTACCCACAGTTTGGCAAAAATAATGGAAAAATCGAATTAAAAATTTTCAGTTTTTTCCATTTTCCGGCCAAACGGTGCATTTTCTCATAGGGGTATGTATATCTTTTTTGAATCAGTACGTCAGGCTTAATCGAAATAAATTAAATTTGGAACGAAATACAAAGTTTTATTTTCACGAAATTTGCAAGACATGTAGACCTCCAATTGGAATTTTTTCTCACGAACCGTAAGACGTAGAAAAAATCTGAGAACTTAAGAAGAACAAGTAGCAAATTTTATGTAAGAAATGTGCACCGGTTTGACTCTATGACCGGAATTGACGCCAATATATCCGATTAAAGGATGTTTAAATGATGAACAAATATTACAAAAAATTATAGTTTTTTCCATTTTCCGGCCAAACGGTGCATTTTCTCATAGGGGTATGTATATCTTTTTGAATCAGTACGTCAGGCTTAATCGAAATAAATTAAATTTGGAACGAAATACAAGGTTTTTATTTTCACGAAATTTGCAAGACATGTAGACCTCCAATTGGATTTTTTTCTCACGAACCGTAAGACGTAGAAAAAATCTGAGAACTTGAGAAGAACAAGTAGCAAATTTTATGTAAGAAATGTGCACCGGTTTGATTCTAGGACCGAAATTGACACCAATATGCCCGATTATTGAATTTTGAAAAAAATCCAAGGGTACCCCCTTTAAACATTTTTGGGCAAATTCCAATTTTAGTAAATTGTTTTTTTAATGTTAATATATACACTAGGTCTAACTTATTCCAAATTTGTGTTTTTTTTCTATCCCCTACCCACAGTTTGGCAAAAATAATGGAAAAATCGAATTAAAAATTTTCAGTTTTTTCCATTTTCCGGCCAAACGGTGCATTTTCTCATAGGGGTATGTATATCTTTTTTGAATCAGTACGTCAGGCTTAATCGAAATAAATTAAATTTGGAACGAAATACAAAGTTTTTATTTTCACGAAATTTGCAAGACATGTAGACCTCCAATTGGAATTTTTTCTCACGAACCGTAAGACGTAGAAAAAATCTGAGAACTTGAGAAGAACAAGTAGCAAATTTTATGTAAGAAATGTGCACCGGTTTGACTCAAATATTACAAAAAATTATAGTTTTTTCCATTTTCCGGCGAAACGGTGCATTTTCTCATAGGGGTATGTATATCTTTTTTTAATCAGTACGTCAGGCTTAATCGAAATAAATTAAATTTGGAACGAAATACAAAGTTTTTATTTTCACGAAATTTGCAAGACATGTAGACCTCCAATTGGAATTTTTTCTCACGAACCGTAAGACGTAGAAAAAATCTGAGAACTTGAGAAGAACAAGTAGCAAATTTTATGTAAGAAATGTGCACCGGTTTGATTTTAGGACCGAAATTGACACCAATATGCCCGATTATTGAATTTTGAAAAAAATCCAAGGGTACCCCCTTTAAACATTTTTGGGCAAATTCCAATTTTAGGAAATTGTTTTTTTAATGTTAATATATACACTAGGTCTAACTTATTCCAAATTTGTGTTTTTTTTCTATCCCCTACCCACAGTTTGGCAAAAATAATGGAAAAATCGAATTAAAAATTTTCAGTTTTTTCCATTTTCCGGCCAAACGGTGCATTTTCTCATAGGGGTATGTATATCTTTTTTGAATCAGTACTTCAGGCTTAATCGAAATAAATTAAATTTAGAACGAAATACAAAGTTTTTATTTTCACGAAATTTGCAAGACATGTAGACCTCCAATTGGAATTTTTTCTCACGAACCGTAAGACGTAGAAAAAATCTGAGAACTTGAAAAGAACAAGTAGCAAATTTTATGTAAGAAATGTGCACCGGTTTGACTCTAGGACCGGAATTGACGCCAATATATCCGATTAAAGGATGTTTAAATGATGAACAAATATTACAAAAAATTATAATTTTTCCATTTTCCGGCGAAACGGTGCATTTTCTCATAGGGGTATGTATATCTTTTTTGAATCAGTACGTCAGGCTTAATCGAAATAAATTAAATTTGGAACGAAATACAAGGTTTTTATTTTCACGAAATTTGCAAGACATGTAGACCTCCAATTGGATTTTTTTCTCACGAACCGTAAGACGTAGAAAAAATCTGAGAACTTGAGAAGAACAAGTAGCAAATTTTATGTAAGAAATGTGCACCGGTTTGACTCTAGGACCGAAATTGACACCAATATGCCCGATTATTGAATTTTGAAAAAAATCCAAGGGTACCCCCTTTGAACATTTTTGGGCAAATTCCAATTTTAGGAAATTGTTTTTTTAATGTTAATATATACACTAGGTCTAACTTATTCCAAATATGTGTTTTTTTTCTATCCCCTACCCACAGTTTGGCAAAAATAATGGAAAAATCGAATTAAAAATTTTCAGTTTTTTCCATTTTCCGGCCAAACGGTGCATTTTCTCATAGGGGTATGTATACCTTTTTTGAATCAGTACGTCAGGCTTAATCGAAATAAATTAAATTTGGAACGAAATACAAAGTTTTTATTTTCACGAAATTTGCAAGACATGTAGACCTCCAATTGGAATTTTTTCTCACGAACCGTAAGACGTAGAAAAAATCTGAGAACTTAAGAAGAACAAGTAGCAAATTTTATGTAAGAAATGTGCACCGGTTTGACTCTATGACCGGAATTGACGCCAATATATCCGATTAAAGGATGTTTAAATGATGAACAAATATTACAAAAAATTATAGTTTTTTCCATTTTCCGGCCAAACGGTGCATTTTCTCATAGGGGTATGTATATCTTTTTTGAATCAGTACGTCAGGCTTAATCGAAATAAATTAAATTTGGAACGAAATACAAAGTTTTTATTTTCACGAAATTTGCAAGACATGTAGACCTCCAATTGGAATTTTTTCTCACGAACCGTAAGACGTAGAAAAAATCTGAGAACTTGAGAAGAACAAGTAGCAAATTTTATGTAAGAAATGTGCACCGGTTTGATTCTAGGACCGAAATTGACACCAATATGCCCGATTATTGAATTTTGAAAAAAATCCAAGGGTACCCCCTTTAAACATTTTTGGGCAAATTCCAATTTTAGGAAATTGTTTTTTTAATGTTAATATATACACTAGGTCTAACTTATTCCAAATTTGTGTTTTTTTTCTATCCCCTACCCACAGTTTGGCAAAAATAATGGAAAAATCGAATTAAAAATTTTCAGTTTTTTCCATTTTCCGGCCAAACGGTGCATTTTCTCATAGGGGTATGTATATCTTTTTTGAATCAGTACTTCAGGCTTAATCGAAATAAATTAAATTTAGAACGAAATACAAAGTTTTTATTTTCACGAAATTTGCAAGACATGTAGACCTCCAATTGGAATTTTTTCTCACGAACTGTAAGACGTAGAAAAAATCTGAGAACTTGAAAAGAACAAGTAGCAAATTTTATGTAAGAAATGTGCACCGGTTTGACTCTAGGACCGGAATTGACGCCAATATATCCGATTAAAGGATGTTTAAATGATGAACAAATATTACAAAAAATTATAATTTTTCCATTTTCCGGCGAAACGGTGCATTTTCTCATAGGGGTATGTATATCTTTTTTGAATCAGTACGTCAGGCTTAATCGAAATAAATTAAATTTGGAACGAAATACAAAGTTTTTATTTTCACGAAATTTGAAAGACATTTAGACCTCCAATTGGAATTTTTTCTCACGAACCGTAAGACGTAGAAAAAATCTGAGAACTTGAGAAGAACAAGTAGCAAATTTTATGTAAGAAATGTGCACCGGTTTGACTCTAGGACCGAAATTGACACCAATATGCCCGATTATTGAATTTTGAAAAAAATCCAAGGGTACCCCCTTTGAACATTTTTGGGCAAATTCCAATTTTAGGAAATTGTTTTTTTAATGTTAATATATACACTAGGTCTAACTTATTCCAAATATGTGTTTTTTTTCTATCCCCTACCCACAGTTTGGCAAAAATAATGGAAAAATCGAATTAAAAATTTTCAGTTTTTTCCATTTTCCGGCCAAACGGTGCATTTTCTCATAGGGGTATGTATATCTTTTTTGAATCAGTACGTCAGGCTTAATCGAAATAAATTAAATTTGGAACGAAATACAAAGTTTTTATTTTCACGAAATTTGCAAGACATGTAGACCTCCAATTGGAATTTTTTCTCACGAACCGTAAGACGTAGAAAAAATCTGAGAACTTAAGAAGAACAAGTAGCAAATTTTATGTAAGAAATGTGCACCGGTTTGACTCTATGACCGGAATTGACGCCAATATATCCGATTAAAGGATGTTTAAATGATGAACAAATATTACAAAAAATTATAGTTTTTTCCATTTTCCGGCCAAACGGTGCATTTTCTCATAGGGGTATGTATATCTTTTTTGAATCAGTACGTCAGGCTTAATCGAAATAAATTAAATTTGGAACGAAATACAAGGTTTTTATTTTCACGAAATTTGCAAGACATGTAGACCTCCAATTGGATTTTTTTCTCACGAACCGTAAGACGTAGAGAAAATCTGAGAACTTGAAAAGAACAAGTAGCAAATTTTATGTAAGAAATGTGCACCGGTTTGACTCTAGGACCGAAATTGACACCAATATGCCCGATTATTGAATTTTGAAAAAAATCCAAGGGTACCCCCTTTAAACATTTTTGGGCAAATTCCAATTTTAGGAAATTGTTTTTTTAATGTTAATATATACACTAGCTCTAACTTATTCCAAATATGTGTTTTTTTTCTATCCCCTACCCACAGTTTGGCAAAAATAATGAAAAAATCGAATTAAAAATTTTCAGTTTTTTCCGTTTTCCGGCCAAACGGTGCATTTTCTCATAGGGGTATGTATATCTTTTTTGAATCAGTACGTCAGGCTTAATCGAAATAAATTAAATTTGGAACGAAATACAAAGTTTTTATTTTCACGAAATTTGCAAGACATTTAGACCTCCAATTGGAATTTTTTCTCACGAACCGTAAGACGTAGAAAAAATCTGAGAACTTGAGAAGAACAAGTAGCAAATTTTATGTAAGAAATGTGCACCGGTTTGACTCTAGGACCGAAATTGACACCAATATGCCCGATTATTGAATTTTGAAAAAAAATCCAAGGGTACCCCCTTTAAACATTTTTGGGCAAATTCCAATTTTAGGAAATTGTTTTTTTAATGTTAATATATACACTAGGTCTAACTTATTCCAAATTTGTGTTTTTTTTTCTATCCCCTACCCACAGTTTGGCAAAAATAATGGAAAAATCGAATTAAAAATTTTCAGTTTTTTCCATTTTCCGGCCAAACGGTGCATTTTCTCATAGGGGTATGTATATCTTTTTTGAATCAGTACGTCAGGCTTAATCGAAATAAATTAAATTTGGAACGAAATACAAAGTTTTTATTTTCACGAAATTTGCAAGACATGTAGACCTCCAATTGGAATTTTTTCTCACGAACCGTAAGACGTAGAAAAAATCTGAGAACTTAAGAAGAACAAGTAGCAAATTTTATGTAAGAAATGTGCACCGGTTTGACTCTATGACCGGAATTGACGCCAATATATCCGATTAAAGGATGTTTAAATGATGAACAAATATTACAAAAAATTATAGTTTTTTCCATTTTCCGGCCAAACGGTGCATTTTCTCATAGGGGTATGTATATCTTTTTTGAATCAGTACGTCAGGCTTAATCGAAATAAATTAAATTTGGAACGAAATACAAGGTTTTTATTTTCACGAAATTTGCAAGACATGTAGACCTCCAATTGGATTTTTTTCTCACGAACCGTAAGATGTAGAAAAAATCTGAGAACCTGAGAAGAACAAGTAGCAAATTTTATGTAAGAAATGTGCACCGGTTTGATTCTAGGACCGAAATTGACACCAATATGCCCGATTATTGAATTTTGAAAAAAATCCAAGGGTACCCCCTTTAAACATTTTTGGGCAAATTCCAATTTTAGGAAATTGTTTTTTTAATGTTAATATATACACTAGGTCTAACTTATTCCAAATTTGTGTTTTTTTTCTATCCCCTACCCACAGTTTGGCAAAAATAATGGAAAAATCGAATTAAAAATTTTCAGTTTTTTCCATTTTCCGGCCAAACGGTGCATTTTCTCATAGGGGTATGTATATCTTTTTTGAATCAGTACGTCAGGCTTAATCGAAATAAATTAAATTTGGAACGAAATACAAAGTTTTTATTTTCACGAAATTTGCAAGACATGTAGACCTCCAATTGGAATTTTTTCTCACGAACCGTAAGACGTAGAAAAAATCTGAGAACTTGAGAAGAACAAGTAGCAAATTTTATGTAAGAAATGTGCACCGGTTTGACTCAAATATTACAAAAAATTATAGTTTTTTCCATTTTCCGGCGAAACGGTGCATTTTCTCATAGGGGTATGTATATCTTTTTTGAATCAGTACTTCAGGCTTAATCGAAATAAATTAAATTTAGAACGAAATACAAAGTTTTTATTTTCACGAAATTTGCAAGACATGTAGACCTCCAATTGGAATTTTTTCTCACGAACCGTAAGACGTAGAAAAAATCTGAGAACTTGAAAAGAACAAGTAGCAAATTTTATGTAAGAAATGTGCACCGGTTTGACTCTAGGACCGGAATTGACGCCAATATATCCGATTAAAGGATGTTTAAATGATGAACAAATATTACAAAAAATTATAATTTTTCCATTTTCCGGCGAAACGGTGCATTTTCTCATAGGGGTATGTATATCTTTTTTGAATCAGTACGTCAGGCTTAATCGAAATAAATTAAATTTGGAACGAAATACAAGGTTTTTATTTTCACGAAATTTGCAAGACATGTAGACCTCCAATTGGATTTTTTTCTCACGAACCGTAAGACGTAGAAAAAATCTGAGAACTTGAGAAGAACAAGTAGCAAATTTTATGTAAGAAATGTGCACCGGTTTGACTCTAGGACCGAAATTGACACCAATATGCCCGATTATTGAATTTTGAAAAAAATCCAAGGGTACCCCCTTTGAACATTTTTGGGCAAATTCCAATTTTAGGAAATTGTTTTTTTAATGTTAATATATACACTAGGTCTAACTTATTCCAAATATGTGTTTTTTTTCTATCCCCTACCCACAGTTTGGCAAAAATAATGAAAAAATCGAATTAAAAATTTTCAGTTTTTTCCGTTTTCCGGCCAAACGGTGCATTTTCTCATAGGGGTATGTATATCTTTTTTGAATCAGTACGTCAGGCTTAATCGAAATAAATTAAATTTGGAACGAAATACAAAGTTTTTATTTTCACGAAATTTGCAAGACATGTAGACCTCCAATTGGAATTTTTTCTCACGAACCGTAAGACGTAGAAAAAATCTGAGAACTTAAGAAGAACAAGTAGCAAATTTTATGTAAGAAATGTGCACCGGTTTGACTCTATGACCGGAATTGACGCCAATATATCCGATTAAAGGATGTTTAAATGATGAACAAATATTACAAAAAATTATAGTTTTTTCCATTTTCCGGCCAAACGGTGCATTTTCTCATAGGGGTATGTATATCTTTTTTGAATCAGTACGTCAGGCTTAATCGAAATAAATTAAATTTGGAACGAAATACAAGGTTTTTATTTTCACGAAATTTGCAAGACATGTAGACCTCCAATTGGATTTTTTTCTCACGAACCGTAAGACGTAGAAAAAATCTGAGAACTTGAGAAGAACAAGTAGCAAATTTTATGTAAGAAATGTGCACCGGTTTGATTCTAGGACCGAAATTGACACCAATATGCCCGATTATTGAATTTTGAAAAAAATCCAAGGGTACCCCCTTTAAACATTTTTGGGCAAATTCCAATTTTAGGAAATTGTTTTTTTAATGTTAATATATACACTAGGTCTAACTTATTCCAAATATGTGTTTTTTTTCTATCCCCTACCCACAGTTTGGCAAAAATAATGGAAAAATCGAATTAAAAATTTTCAGTTTTTTCCATTTTCCGGCCAAACGGTGCATTTTCTCATAGGGGTATGTATATCTTTTTTGAATCAGTACGTCAGGCTTAATCGAAATAAATTAAACTTGGAACGAAATACAAAGTTTTTATTTTCACGAAATTTGCAAGACATGTAGACCTCCAATTGGAATTTTTTCTCACGAACCGTAAGACGTAGAAAAAATCTGAGAACTTGAGAAGAACAAGTAGCAAATTTTATGTGAGAAATGTGCACCGGTTTGACTCTAGGACCGGAATTGACGCCAATATATCCGATTAAAGGATGTTTAAATGATGAACAAATATTACAAAAAATTATAGTTTTTTCCATTTTCCGGCGAAACGGTGCATTTTCTCATAGGGGTATGTATATCTTTTTTGAATCAGTACGTCAGGCTTAATCGAAATAAATTAAATTTGGAACGAAATACAAGGTTTTTATTTTCACGAAATTTGCAAGACATGTAGACCTCCAATTGGATTTTTTTCTCACGAACCGTAAGACGTAG
The DNA here is from genome assembly GCF_040954645.1 of Diabrotica undecimpunctata. NCBI lineage: Eukaryota > Metazoa > Arthropoda > Insecta > Coleoptera > Chrysomelidae > Diabrotica > Diabrotica undecimpunctata. The sequence goes on along the minus strand of NW_027311969.1, from coordinate 9,469 downwards.
AAAAAATCTGAGAACTTGAAAAGAACAAGTAGCAAATTTTATGTAAGAAATGTGCACCGGTTTGACTCTAGGACCGAAATTGACACCAATATGCCCGATTATTGAATTTTGAAAAAAATCCAAGGGTACCCCCTTTAAACATTTTTGGGCAAATTCCAATTTTAGGAAATTGTTTTTTTAATGTTAATATATACACTAGCTCTAACTTATTCCAAATATGTGTTTTTTTTCTATCCCCTACCCACAGTTTGGCAAAAATAATGAAAAAATCGAATTAAAAATTTCAGTTTTTTCCGTTTTCCGGCCAAACGGTGCATTTTCTCATAGGGGTATGTATATCTTTTTTGAATCAGTACGTCAGGCTTAATCGAAATAAATTAAATTTGGAACGAAATACAAGGTTTTTATTTTCACGAAATTTGCAAGACATGTAGACCTCCAATTGGAATTTTTTCTCACGAACCGTAAGACGTAGAAAAAATCTGAGAACTTGAGAAGAACAAGTAGCAAATTTTATGTAAGAAATGTGCACCGGTTTGACTCTATGACCGGAATTGACGCCAATATATCCGATTAAAAGATGTTTAAATGATGAACAAATATTACAAAAAATTATAGTTTTTTCCATTTTCCGGCGAAACGGTGCATTTTCTCATAGGGGTATGTATATCTGTTTTGAATCAGTACGTCAGGCTTAATCGAAATAAATTAAATTTGGAACGAAATACAAAGTTTTTATTTTCACGAAATTTGCAAGACATTTAGACCTCCAATTGGAATTTTTTCTCACGAACCGTAAGACGTAGAAAAAATCTAAGAACTTGAGAAGAACAAGTAGCAAATTTTATGTAAGAAATGTGCACCGGTTTGACTCTAGGACCGCAATTGACACCAATATGCCCGATTATTGAATTTTGAAAAAAAATCCAAGGGTACCCCCTTTAAACATTTTTGGGCAAATTCCAATTTTAGGAAATTGTTTTTTTAATGTTAATATATACACTAGGTCTAACTTATTCCAAATATGTGTTTTTTTTCTATCCCCTACCCACAGTTTGGCAAAAATAATGGAAAAATCGAATTAAAAATTTTCAGTTTTTTCCATTTTCCGGCCAAACGGTGCATTTTCTCATAGGGGTATGTATATCTTTTTTGAATCAGTACGTCAGGCTTAATCGAAATAAATTAAATTTGGAACGAAATACAAGGTTTTTATTTTCACGAAATTTGCAAGACATGTAGACCTCCAATTGGATTTTTTTCTCACGAACCGTAAGACGTAGAAAAAATCTGAGAACTTGAAAAGAACAAGTAGCAAATTTTATGTAAGAAATGTGCACCGGTTTGACTCTAGGACCGAAATTGACACCAATATGCCCGATTATTGAATTTTGAAAAAAATCCAAGGGTACCCCCTTTAAACATTTTTGGGCAAATTCCAATTTTAGGAAATTGTTTTTTTAATGTTAATATATACACTAGCTCTAACTTATTCCAAATATGTGTTTTTTTTCTATCCCCTACCCACAGTTTGGCAAAAATAATGAAAAAATCGAATTAAAAATTTTCAGTTTTTTCCGTTTTCCGGCCAAACGGTGCATTTTCTCATAGGGGTATGTATATCTTTTTTGAATCAGTACGTCAGGCTTAATCGAAATAAATTAAATTTGGAACGAAATACAAAGTTTTTATTTTCACGAAATTTGCAAGACATTTAGACCTCCAATTGGAATTTTTTCTCACGAACCGTAAGACGTAGAAAAAATCTGAGAACTTGAGAAGAACAAGTAGCAAATTTTATGTAAGAAATGTGCACCGGTTTGACTCTAGGACCGAAATTGACACCAATATGCCCGATTATTGAATTTTGAAAAAAAATCCAAGGGTACCCCCTTTAAACATTTTTGGGCAAATTCCAATTTTAGGAAATTGTTTTTTTAATGTTAATATATACACTAGGTCTAACTTATTCCAAATTTGTGTTTTTTTTCTATCCCCTACCCACAGTTTGGCAAAAATAATGGAAAAATCGAATTAAAAATTTTCAGTTTTTTCCATTTTCCGGCCAAACGGTGCATTTTCTCATAGGGGTATGTATATCTTTTTTGAATCAGTACGTCAGGCTTAATCGAAATAAATTAAATTTTGAACGAAATACAAAGTTTTTATTTTCACGAAATTTGCAAGACATGTAGACCTCCAATTGGAATTTTTTCTCACGAACCGTAAGACGTAGAAAAAATCTGAGAACTTAAGAAGAACAAGTAGCAAATTTTATGTAAGAAATGTGCACCGGTTTGACTCTATGACCGGAATTGACGCCAATATATCCGATTAAAGGATGTTTAAATGATGAACAAATATTACAAAAAATTATAGTTTTTTCCATTTTCCGGCCAAACGGTGCATTTTCTCATAGGGGTATGTATATCTTTTTTGAATCAGTACGTCAGGCTTAATCGAAATAAATTAAATTTGGAACGAAATACAAGGTTTTTATTTTCACGAAATTTGCAAGACATGTAGACCTCCAATTGGATTTTTTTCTCACGAACCGTAAGACGTAGAAAAAATCTGAGAACTTGAGAAGAACAAGTAGCAAATTTTATGTAAGAAATGTGCACCGGTTTGATTCTAGGACCGAAATTGACACCAATATGCCCGATTATTGAATTTTGAAAAAAATCCAAGGGTACCCCCTTTAAACATTTTTGGGCAAATTCCAATTTTAGGAAATTGTTTTTTTAATGTTAATATATACACTAGGTCTAACTTATTCCAAATTTGTGTTTTTTTTCTATCCCCTACCCACAGTTTGGCAAAAATAATGGAAAAATCGAATTAAAAATTTTCAGTTTTTTCCATTTTCCGGCCAAACGGTGCATTTTCTCATAGGGGTATGTATATCTTTTTTGAATCAGTACGTCAGGCTTAATCGAAATAAATTAAATTTGGAACGAAATACAAAGTTTTTATTTTCACGAAATTTGCAAGACATGTAGACCTCCAATTGGAATTTTTTCTCACGAACCGTAAGACGTAGAAAAAATCTGAGAACTTGAGAAGAACAAGTAGCAAATTTTATGTAAGAAATGTGCACCGGTTTGACTCAAATATTACAAAAAATTATAGTTTTTTCCATTTTCCGGCGAAACGGTGCATTTTCTCATAGGGGTATGTATATCTTTTTTTAATCAGTACGTCAGGCTTAATCGAAATAAATTAAATTTGGAACGAAATACAAAGTTTTTATTTTCACGAAATTTGCAAGACATGTAGACCTCCAATTGGAATTTTTTCTCACGAACCGTAAGACGTAGAAAAAATCTGAGAACTTGAGAAGAACAAGTAGCAAATTTTATGTAAGAAATGTGCACCGGTTTGATTCTAGGACCGAAATTGACACCAATATGCCCGATTATTGAATTTTGAAAAAAATCCAAGGGTACCCCCTTTAAACATTTTTGGGCAAATTCCAATTTTAGGAAATTGTTTTTTTAATGTTAATATATACACTAGGTCTAACTTATTCCAAATTTGTGTTTTTTTTCTATCCCCTACCCACAGTTTGGCAAAAATAATGGAAAAATCGAATTAAAAATTTTCAGTTTTTTCCATTTTCCGGCCAAACGGTGCATTTTCTCATAGGGGTATGTATATCTTTTTTGAATCAGTACTTCAGGCTTAATCGAAATAAATTAAATTTGGAACGAAATACAAAGTTTTTATTTTCACGAAATTTGCAAGACATGTAGACCTCCAATTGGAATTTTTTCTCACGAACCGTAAGACGTAGAAAAAATCTGAGAACTTGAAAAGAACAAGTAGCAAATTTTATGTAAGAAATGTGCACCGGTTTGACTCTAGGACCGGAATTGACGCCAATATATCCGATTAAAGGATGTTTAAATGATGAACAAATATTACAAAAAATTATAGTTTTTCCATTTTCCGGCGAAACGGTGCATTTTCTCATAGGGGTATGTATATCTTTTTTGAATCAGTACGTCAGGCTTAATCGAAATAAATTAAATTTGGAACGAAATACAAGGTTTTTATTTTCACGAAATTTGCAAGACATGTAGACCTCCAATTGGATTTTTTTCTCACGAACCGTAAGACGTAGAAAAAATCTGAGAACTTGAGAAGAACAAGTAGCAAATTTTATGTAAGAAATGTGCACCGGTTTGACTCTAGGACCGAAATTGACACCAATATGCCCGATTATTGAATTTTGAAAAAAATCCAAGGGTACCCCCTTTGAACATTTTTGGGCAAATTCCAATTTTAGGAAATTGTTTTTTTAATGTTAATATATACACTAGGTCTAACTTATTCCAAATATGTGTTTTTTTTCTATCCCCTACCCACAGTTTGGCAAAAATAATGGAAAAATCGAATTAAAAATTTTCAGTTTTTTCCATTTTCCGGCCAAACGGTGCATTTTCTCATAGGGGTATGTATATCTTTTTTGAATCAGTACGTCAGGCTTAATCGAAATAAATTAAATTTGGAACGAAATACAAAGTTTTTATTTTCACGAAATTTGCAAGATATGTAGACTCCAATTGGATTTTTTTCTCACGAACCGTAAGACGTAGAAAAAATCTGAGAACTTGAAAAGAACAAGTAGCAAATTTTATGTTAGAAATGTGCACCGGTTTGACTCTAGGACCGAAATTGACACCAATATGCCCGATTATTGAATTTTGAAAAAAATCCAAGGGTACCCCCTTTAAACATTTTTGGGCAAATTCCAATTTTAGGAAATTGTTTTTTTAATGTTAATATATACACTAGCTCTAACTTATTCCAAATATGTGTTTTTTTTCTATCCCCTACCCACAGTTTGGCAAAAATAATGAAAAAATCGAATTAAAAATTTCAGTTTTTTCCGTTTTCCGGCCAAACGGTGCATTTTCTCATAGGGGTATGTATATCTTTTTTGAATCAGTACGTCAGGCTTAATCGAAATAAATTAAATTTGGAACGAAATACAAAGTTTTTATTTTCACGAAATTTGCAAGACATGTAGACCTCCAATTGGAATTTTTTCTCACGAACCGTAAGACGTAGAAAAAAACTGAGAACTTGAGAAGAACAAGTAGCAAATTTTATGTAAGAAATGTGCACCGGTTTGACTCTATGACCGGAATTGACGCCAATATATCCGATTAAAAGATGTTTAAATGATGAACAAATATTACAAAAAATTATAGTTTTTTCCATTTTCCGGCGAAACGGTGCATTTTCTCATAGGGGTATGTATATCTGTTTTGAATCAGTACGTCAGGCTTAATCGAAATAAATTAAATTTGGAACGAAATACAAAGTTTTTATTTTCACGAAATTTGCAAGACATTTAGACCTCCAATTGGAATTTTTTCTCACGAACCGTAAGACGTAGAAAAAATCTAAGAACTTGAGAAGAACAAGTAGCAAATTTTATGTAAGAAATGTGCACCGGTTTGACTCTAGGACCGCAATTGACACCGATATGCCCGATTATTGAATTTTGAAAAAAAATCCAAGGGTACCCCCTTTAAACATTTTTGGGCAAATTCCAATTTTAGGAAATTGTTTTTTTAATGTTAATATATACACTAGGTCTAACTTATTCCAAATTTGTGTTTTTTTTCTATCCCCTACCCACAGTTTGGCAAAAATAATGGAAAAATCGAATTAAAAATTTTCAGTTTTTTCCATTTTCCGGCCAAACGGTGCATTTTCTCATAGGGGTATGTATATCTTTTTTGAATCAGTACGTCAGGCTTAATCGAAATAAATTAAATTTGGAACGAAATACAAAGTTTTTATTTTCACGAAATTTGCAAGACATGTAGACCTCCAATTGGAATTTTTTCTCACGAACCGTAAGACGTAGAAAAAATCTGAGAACTTGAGAAGAACAAGTAGCAAATTTTATGTAAGAAATGTGCACCGGTTTGACTCTATGACCGGAATTGACGCCAATATATCCGATTAAAGGATGTTTAAATGATGAACAAATATTACAAAAAATTATAGTTTTTTCCATTTTCCGGCGAAACGGTGCATTTTCTCATAGGGGTATGTATATCTTTTTTGAATCAGTACGTCAGGCTTAATCGAAATAAATTAAATTTGGAACGAAATACAAAGTTTTTATTTTCACGAAATTTGCAAGACATGTAGACCTCCAATTGGAATTTTTTCTCACGAACCGTAAGACGTAGAAAAAATCTGAGAACTTGAGAAGAACAAGTAGCAAATTTTATGTAAGAAATGTGCACCGGTTTGATTCTAGGACCGAAATTGACACCAATATGCCCGATTATTGAATTTTGAAAAAAATCCAAGGGTACCCCCTTTAAACATTTTTGGGCAAATTCCAATTTTAGGAAATTGTTTTTTTTAATGTTAATATATACACTAGGTCTAACTTATTCCAAATTTGTGTTTTTTTTCTATCCCCTACCCACAGTTTGGCAAAAATAATGGAAAAATCGAATTAAAAATTTTCAGTTTTTTCCATTTTCCGGCCAAACGGTGCATTTTCTCATAGGGGTATGTATATCTTTTTTGAATCAGTACTTCAGGCTTAATCGAAATAAATTAAATTTGGAACGAAATACAAAGTTTTTATTTTCACGAAATTTGCAAGAGATGTAGACCTCCAATTGGAATTTTTTCTCACGAACCGTAAGACGTAGAAAAAATCTGAGAACTTGAGAAGAACAAGTAGCAAATTTTATGTAAGAAATGTGCACCGGTTTGACTCTAGGACCGAAATTGACACCAATATGCCCGATTATTGAATTTTGAAAAAAATCCAAGGGTACCCCCTTTGAACATTTTTGGGCAAATTCCAATTTTAGGAATTGTTTTTTTAATGTTAATATATACACTAGGTCTAACTTATTCCAAATATGTGTTTTTTTTTATCCCCTACCCACAGTTTGGCAAAAATAATGGAAAAATCGAATTAAAAATTTTCAGTTTTTTCCATTTTCCGGCCAAACGGTGCATTTTCTCATAGGGGTATGTATATCTTTTTTGAATCAGTACGTCAGGCTTAATCGAAATAAATTAAATTTGGAACGAAATACAAAGTTTTTATTTTCACGAAATTTGCAAGACATGTAGACCTCCAATTGGAATTTTTTCTCACGAACCGTAAGACGTAGAAAAAATCTGAGAACTTGAGAAGAACAAGTAGCAAATTTTATGTAAGAAATGTGCACCGCTTTGACTCTATGACCGGAATTGACGCCAATATATCCGATTAAAGGATGTTTAAATGATGAACAAATATTACAAAAAATTATAGTTTTTTCCATTTTCCGGCCAAACGGTGCATTTTCTCATAGGGGTATGTATATCTTTTTTGAATCAGTACGTCAGGCTTAATCGAAATAAATTAAATTTGGAACGAAATACAAGGTTTTTATTTTCACGAAATTTGCAAGACATGTAGACCTCCAATTGGATTTTTTTCTCACGAACCGTAAGACGTAGAAAAAATCTGAGAACTTGAGAAGAACAAGTAGCAAATTTTATGTAAGAAATGTGCACCGGTTTGACTCTAGGACCGAAATTGACACCAATATGCCCGATTATTGAATTTTGAAAAAAATCCAAGGGTACCCCCTTTGAACATTTTGGGCAAATTCCAATTTTAGGAAATTGTTTTTTTAATGTTAATATATACACTAGGTCTAACTTATTCCAAATATGTGTTTTTTTTCTATCCCCTACCCACAGTTTGGCAAAAATAATGGAAAAATCGAATTAAAAATTTTCAGTTTTTTCCATTTTCCGGCCAAACGGTGCATTTTCTCATAGGGGTATGTATATCTTTTTTGAATCAGTACGTCAGGCTTAATCGAAATAAATTAAATTTGGAACGAAATACAAAGTTTTTATTTTCACGAAATTTGCAAGACATGTAGACCTCCAATTGGATTTTTTTCTCACGAACCGTAAGACGTAGAAAAAATCTGAGAACTTGAAAAGAACAAGTAGCAAATTTTATGTAAGAAATGTGCACCGGTTTGACTCTAGGACCGAAATTGACACCAATATGCCCGATTATTGAATTTTGAAAAAAATCCAAGGGTACCCCCTTTAAACATTTTTGGGCAAATTCCAATTTTAGGAAATTGTTTTTTTAATGTTAATATATACACTAGCTCTAACTTATTCCAAATATGTGTTTTTTTTCTATCCCCTACCCACAGTTTGGCAAAAATAATGAAAAAATCGAATTAAAAATTTCAGTTTTTTCCGTTTTCCGGCCAAACGGTGCATTTTCTCATAGGGGTATGTATATCTTTTTTGAATCAGTACGTCAGGCTTAATCGAAATAAATTAAATTTGGAACGAAATACAAAGTTTTTATTTTCACGAAATTTGCAAGACATGTAGACCTCCAATTGGAATTTTTTCTCACGAACCGTAAGACGTAGAAAAAATCTGAGAACTTGAGAAGAACAAGTAGCAAATTTTATGTAAGAAATGTGCACCGGTTTGACTCAATGACCGGAATTGACGCCAATATATCCGATTAAAAGATGTTTAAATGATGAACAAATATTACAAAAAATTATAGTTTTTTCCATTTTCCGGCGAAACGGTGCATTTTCTCATAGGGGTATGTATATCTGTTTTGAATCAGTACGTCAGGCTTAATCGAAATAAATTAAATTTGGAACGAAATACAAAGTTTTTATTTTCACGAAATTTGCAAGACATTTAGACCTCCAATTGGAATTTTTTCTCACGAACCGTAAGACGTAGAAAAAATCTAAGAACTTGAGAAGAACAAGTAGCAAATTTTATGTAAGAAATGTGCACCGGTTTGACTCTAGGACCGCAATTGACACCAATATGCCCGATTATTGAATTTTGAAAAAAAATCCAAGGGTACCCCCTTTAAACATTTTTGGGCAAATTCCAATTTTAGGAAATTGGTTTTTTTAATGTTAATATATACACTAGGTCTAACTTATTCCAAATATGTGTTTTTTTTCTATCCCCTACCCACAGTTTGGCAAAAATAATGGAAAAATCGAATTAAAAATTTTCAGTTTTTTCCATTTTCCGGCCAAACGGTGCATTTTCTCATAGGGGTATGTATATCTTTTTTGAATCAGTACGTCAGGCTTAATCGAAATAAATTAAATTTGGAACGAAATACAAGGTTTTTATTTTCACGAAATTTGCAAGACATGTAGACCTCCAATTGGATTTTTTTCTCACGAACCGTAAGACGTAGAAAAAATCTGAGAACTTGAGAAGAACAAGTAGCAAATTTTATGTAAGAAATGTGCACCGGTTTGATTCTAGGACCGAAATTGACACCAATATGCCCGATTATTGAATTTTGAAAAAAATCCAAGGGTACCCCCTTTAAACATTTTTGGGCAAATTCCAATTTTAGGAAATTGTTTTTTTAATGTTAATATATACACTAGGTCTAACTTATTCC